>NW_028154209.1:0-20000 GCF_964211835.1 Anser anser
AAAAAACACGTACGGTGCCACTTTCTGCCATCAAAAAGTGCTCTCAGCGGAAGCCTTTGGGTACACCTGAACTCCCTGGGGGAGCCTTTACGCAACCCCACACTCAACAGGACTCTGCGTCTTCACTCTTTCCTAACAACCCTAAACATAACCCTAACCGGAACAAGAAGCTGAACCCGAGTTAGACCCGAAAAAACACGTACGGTGCCACTTTCTGCCATCAAAAAGTGCTCTCAGCGGAAGCCTTTGGGTACACCTGAACTCCCTGGGGGAGCCTTTACGCAACCCCACACTCAACAGGACTCTGCGTCTTCACTCTTTCCTAACAACCCTAAACATAACCCTAACCGCAACAAGAAGCTGAACCCGAGTTAGACCCGAAAAAACACGTACGGTGCCACTTTCTGCCATCAAAAAGTGCTCTCAGCGGAAGCCTTTGGGTACACCTGAACTCCCTGGGGGAGCCTTTACGCAACCCCACACTCAACAGGATTCTGCGTCTTCACTCTTTCCTAACAACCCTAAACATAACCCTAACCGCAACAAGAAGCTGAACCCGAGTTAGACCTGAAAAAACACGTACGGTGCCACTTTCTGCCATCAAAAAGTGCTCTCAGCGGAAGCCTTTGGGTACACCTGAACTCCCTGGGGGAGCCTTTACGCAACCCCACACTCAACAGGACTCTGCGTCTTCACTCTTTCCTAACAACCCTAAACATAACCCTAACCGCAACAAGAAGCTGAACCCGAGTTAGACCCGAAAAAACACGTACGGTGCCACTTTCTGCCATCAAAAAGTGCTCTCAGCGGAAGCCTTTGGGTACACCTGAACTCCCTGGGGGAGCCTTTACGGAACCCCACACTCAACAGGACTCTGCGTCTTCACTCTTTCCTAACAACCCTAAACATAACCCTAACCGCAACAAGAAGCTGAACCCGAGTTAGACCCGAAAAAACACGTACGGTGCCACTTTCTGCCATCAAAAAGTGCTCTCAGCGGAAGCCTTTGGGTACACCTGAACTCCCTGGGGGAGCCTTTACGCAACCCCACACTCAACAGGACTCTGCGTCTTCACTCTTTCCTAACAACCCTAAACATAACCCTAACCGCAACAAGAAGCTGAACCCGAGTTAGACCCGAAAAAACACGTACGGTGCCACTTTCTGCCATCAAAAAGTGCTCTCAGCGGAAGCCTTTGGGTACACCTGAACTCCCTGGGGGAGCCTTTACGCAACCCCACACTCAACAGGACTCTGCGTCTTCACTCTTTCCTAACAACCCTAAACATAACCCTAACCGCAACAAGAAGCTGAACCCGAGTTAGACCCGAAAAAACACGTACGGTGCCACTTTCTGCCATCAAAAAGTGCTCTCAGCGGAAGCCTTTGGGTACACCTGAACTCCCTGGGGGAGCCTTTACGCAACCCCACACTCAACAGGACTCTGCGTCTTCACTCTTTCCTAACAACCCTAAACATAACCCTAACCGCAACAAGAAGCTCAACCCGAGTTAGACCCGAAAAAACACGTACGGTGCCACTTTCTGCCATCAAAAAGTGCTCTCAGCGGAAGCCTTTGGGTACACCTGAACTCCCTGGGGGAGCCTTTACACAACCCCACACTCAACAGGACTCTGCGTCTTCACTCTTTCCTAACAACCCTAAACATAACCCTAACCGCAACAAGAAGCTGAACCCGAGTTAGACCCGAAAAAACACGTACGGTGCCACTTTCTGCCATCAAAAAGTGCTCCCAGCAGAAGCCTTTGGGTACACCTGAACTCCCTGGGGGAGCCTTTACGCAACCCCACACTCAACAGGACTCTGCGTCTTCACTCTTTCCTAACAACCCTAAACATAACCCTAACCGGAACAAGAAGCTGAACCCGAGTTAGACCCGAAAAAACACGTACGGTGCCACTTTCTGCCATCAAAAAGTGCTCTCAGCGGAAGCCTTTGGGTACACCTGAACTCCCTGGGGGAGCCTTTACGCAACCCCACACTCAACAGGACTCTGCGTCTTCACTCTTTCCTAACAACCCTAAACATAACCCTAACCGCAACAAGAAGCTGAACCCGAGTTAGACCCGAAAAAACACGTACGGTGCCACTTTCTGCCATCAAAAAGTGCTCTCAGCGGAAGCCTTTGGGTACACCTGAACTCCCTGGGGGAGCCTTTACGCAACCCCACACTCAACAGGACTCTGCGTCTTCACTCTTTCCTAACAACCCTAAACATAACCCTAACCGCAACAAGAAGCTGAACCCGAGTTAGACCTGAAAAAACACGTACGGTGCCACTTTCTGCCATCAAAAAGTGCTCTCAGCGGAAGCCTTTGGGTACACCTGAACTCCCTGGGGGAGCCTTTACGCAACCCCACACTCAACAGGACTCTGCGTCTTCACTCTTTCCTAACAACCCTAAACATAACCCTAACCGCAACAAGAAGCTGAACCCGAGTTAGACCCGAAAAAACACGTACGGTGCCACTTTCTGCCATCAAAAAGTGCTCTGAGCGGAAGCCTTTGGGTACACCTGAACTCCCTGGGGGAGCCTTTACGCAACCCCACACTCAACAGGACTCTGCGTCTTCACTCTTTCCTAACAACCCTAAACATAACCCTAACCGCAACAAGAAGCTCAACCCGAGTTAGACCCGAAAAAACACGTACGGTGCCACTTTCTGCCATCAAAAAGTGCTCTCAGCGGAAGCCTTTGGGTACACCTGAACTCCCTGGGGGAGCCTTTACGCAACCCCACACTCAACAGGACTCTGCGTCTTCACTCTTTCCTAACAACCCTAAACATAACCCTAACCGCAACAAGAAGCTGAACCCGAGTTAGACCCGAAAAAACACGTACGGTGCCACTTTCTGCCATCAAAAAGTGCTCTCAGCGGAAGCCTTTGGGTACACCTGAACTCCCTGGGGGAGCCTTTACGCAACCCCACACTCAACAGGACTCTGCGTCTTCACTCTTTCCTAACAACCCTAAACATAACCCTAACCGCAACAAGAAGCTGAACCCGAGTTAGACCCGAAAAAACACGTACGGTGCCACTTTCTGCCATCAAAAAGTGCTCTCAGCGGAAGCCTTTGGGTACACCTGAACTCCCTGGGGGAGCCTTTACGCAACCCCACACTCAACAGGACTCTGCGTCTTCACTCTTTCCTAACAACCCTAAACATAACCCTAACCGCAACAAGAAGCTGAACCCGAGTTAGACCCGAAAAAACACGTACGGTGCCACTTTCTGCCATCCAAAAGTGCTCTCAGCGGAAGCCTTTGGGTACACCTGAACTCCCTGGGGGAGCCTTTACGCAACCCCACACTCAACAGGACTCTGCGTCTTCACTCTTTCCTAACAACCCTAAACATAACCCTAACCGCAACAAGAAGCTCAACCCGAGTTAGACCCGAAAAAACACGTACGGTGCCACTTTCTGCCATCAAAAAGTGCTCTCAGCGGAAGCCTTTGGGTACACCTGAACTCCCTGGGGGAGCCTTTACACAACCCCACACTCAACAGGACTCTGCGTCTTCACTCTTTCCTAACAACCCTAAACATAACCCTAACCGCAACAAGAAGCTGAACCCGAGTTAGACCCGAAAAAACACGTACGGTGCCACTTTCTGCCATCAAAAAGTGCTCCCAGCAGAAGCCTTTGGGTACACCTGAACTCCCTGGGGGAGCCTTTACGCAACCCCACACTCAACAGGACTCTGCGTCTTCACTCTTTCCTAACAACCCTAAACATAACCCTAACCGGAACAAGAAGCTGATCCCGAGTTAGACCCGAATAAACACGTACGGTGCCACTTTCTGCCATCAAAAAGTGCTCTCAGCGGAAGCCTTTGGGTACACCTGAACTCCCTGGGGGAGCCTTTACGCAACCCCACACTCAACAGGACTCTGCGTCTTCACTCTTTCCTAACAACCCTAAACATAACCCTAAACGCAACAAGAAGCTGAACCCGAGTTAGACCCGAAAAAACACGTACGGTGCCACTTTCTGCCATCAAAAAGTGCTCTCAGCGGAAGCCTTTGGGTACACCTGAACTCCCTGGGGGAGCCTTTACGCAACCCCACACTCAACAGGACTCTGCGTCTTCACTCTTTCCTAACAACCCTAAACATAACCCTAACCGCAACAAGAAGCTCAACCCGAGTTAGACCCGAAAAAACACGTACGGTGCCACTTTCTGCCATCAAAAAGTGCTCTCAGCGGAAGCCTTTGGGTACACCTGAACTCCCTGGGGGAGCCTTTACGCAACCCCACACTCAACAGGACTCTGCGTCTTCACTCTTTCCTAACAACCCTAAACATAACCCTAACCGCAACAAGAAGCTGAACCCGAGTTAGACCCGAAAAAACACGTACGGTGCCACTTTCTGCCATCAAAAAGTGCTCTGAGCGGAAGCCTTTGGGTACACCTGAACTCCCTGGGGGAGCCTTTACGCAACCCCACACTCAACAGGACTCTGCGTCTTCACTCTTTCCTAACAACCCTAAACATAACCCTAACCGCAACAAGAAGCTGAACCCGAGTTAGACCCGAAAAAACACGTACGGTGCCACTTTCTGCCATCAAAAAGTGCTCTCAGCGGAAGCCTTTGGGTACACCTGAACTCCCTGGGGGAGCCTTTACGCAACCCCACACTTAACAGGACTCTGCGTCTTCACTCTTTCCTAACAAGCCTAAACATAACCCTAACCGCAACAAGAAGCTGAACCCGAGTTAGACCCGAAAAAACACGTACGGTGCCACTTTCTGCCATCAAAAAGTGCTCTCAGCGGAAGCCTTTGGGTACACCTGAACTCCCTGGGGGAGCCTTTACGCAACCCCACACTCAACAGGACTCTGCGTCTTCACTCTTTCCTAACAACCCTAAACATAACCCTAACCGCAACAAGAAGCTGAACCCGAGTTAGACCCGAAAAAACACGTACGGTGCCACTTTCTGCCATCAAAAAGTGCTCTCAGCGGAAGCCTTTGGGTACACCTGAACTCCCTGGGGGAGCCTTTACGCAACCCCACACTTAACAGGACTCTGCGTCTTCACTCTTTCCTAACAAGCCTAAACATAACCCTAACCGCAACAAGAAGCTGAACCCGAGTTAGACCCGAAAAAACACGTACGGTGCCACTTTCTGCCATCAAAAAGTGCTCTCAGCGGAAGCCTTTGGGTACACCTGAACTCCCTGGGGGAGCCTTTACGCAACCCCACACTCAACAGGACTCTGCGTCTTCACTCTTTCCTAACAACCCTAAACATAACCCTAACCGCAACAAGAAGCTCAACCCGAGTTAGACCCGAAAAAACACGTACGGTGCCACTTTCTGCCATCAAAAAGTGCTCTCAGCGGAAGCCTTTGGGTACACCTGAACTCCCTGGGGGAGCCTTTACGCAACCCCACACTCAACAGGACTCTGCGTCTTCACTCTTTCCTAACAACCCTAAACATAACCCTAACCGCAACAAGAAGCTGAACCCGAGTTAGACCCGAAAAAACACGTACGGTGCCACTTTCTGCCATCAAAAAGTGCTCTCAGCGGAAGCCTTTGGGTACACCTGAACTCCCTGGGGGAGCCTTTACGCAACCCCACACTCAACAGGACTCTGCGTCTTCACTCTTTCCTAACAACCCTAAACATAACCCTAACCGCAACAAGAAGCTCAACCCGAGTTAGACCCGAAAAAACACGTACGGTGCCACTTTCTGCCATCAAAAAGTGCTCTCAGCGGAAGCCTTTGGGTACACCTGAACTCCCTGGGGGAGCCTTTACGCAACCCCACACTCAACAGGACTCTGCGTCTTCACTCTTTCCTAACAACCCTAAGCATAACCCTAACCGCAACAAGAAGCTGAACCCGAGTTAGACCCGAAAAAACACGTACGGTGCCACTTTCTGCCATCAAAAAGTGCTCTCAGCGGAAGCCTTTGGGTACACCTGAACTCCCTGGGGGAGCCTTTACGCAACCCCACACTCAACAGGACTCTGCGTCTTCACTCTTTCCTAACAACCCTAAACATAACCCTAACCGCAACAAGAAGCTGAACCCGAGTTAGACCCGAAAAAACACGTACGGTGCCACTTTCTGCCATCAAAAAGTGCTCTCAGCGGAAGCCTTTGGGTACACCTGAACTCCCTGGGGGAGCCTTTACGCAACCCCACACTCAACAGGACTCTGCGTCTTCACTCTTTCCTAACAACCCTAAACATAACCCTAACCGCAACAAGAAGCTGAACCCGAGTTAGACCCGAAAAAACACGTACGGTGCCACTTTCTGCCATCAAAAAGTGCTCTCAGCGGAAGCCTTTGGGTACACCTGAACTCCCTGGGGGAGCCTTTACGCAACCCCACACTCAACAGGACTCTGCGTCTTCACTCTTTCCTAACAACCCTAAACATAACCCTAACCGCAACAAGAAGCTGAACCCGAGTTAGACCCGAAAAAACACGTACGGTGCCACTTTCTGCCATCAAAAAGTGCTCTCAGCAGAAGCCTTTGGGTACACCTGAACTCCCTGGGGGAGCCTTTACGCAACCCCACACTCAACAGGACTCTGCGTCTTCACTCTTTCCTAACAACCCTAAACATAACCCTAACCGCAACAAGAAGCTGAACCTGAGTTAGACCCGAAAAAACACGTACGGTGCCACTTTCTGCCATCAAAAAGTGCTCTCAGCGGAAGCCTTTGGGTACACCTGAACTCCCTGGGGGAGCCTTTACGCAACCCCACACTCAACAGGACTCTGCGTCTTCACTCTTTCCTAACAATCCTAAACATAACCCTAACCGCAACAAGAAGCTGAACCCGAGTTAGACCCGAAAAAACACGTACGGTGCCACTTTCTGCCATCAAAAAGTGCTCTCAGCGGAAGCCTTTGGGTACACCTGAACTCCCTGGGGGAGCCTTTACGCAACCCCACACTCAACAGGACTCTGCGTCTTCACTCTTTCCTAACAACCCTAAACATAACCCTAACCGCAACAAGAAGCTGAACCCGAGTTAGACCCGAAAAAACACGTACGGTGCCACTTTCTGCCATCCAAAAGTGCTCTCAGCGGAAGCCTTTGGGTACACCTGAACTCCCTGGGGGAGCCTTTACGCAACCCCACACTCAACAGGACTCTGCGTCTTCACTCTTTCCTAACAACCCTAAACATAACCCTAACCGCAACAAGAAGCTGAACCCGAGTTAGACCCGAAAAAACACGTACGGTGCCACTTTCTGCCATCAAAAAGTGCTCTGAGCGGAAGCCTTTGGGTACACCTGAACTCCCTGGGGGAGCCTCTACGCAACCCCACACTCAACAGGACTCTGCGTCTTCACTCTTTCCTAACAACTCTAAACATACCCTAACCGGAACAAGAAGCTGAACCTGAGTTAGACCCGAAAAAACACGTATGGTGCCACTTTCTGCCATCAAAAAGTGCTCTCAGCGGAAGCCTTTGGGTACACCTGAACTCCCTGGGGGAGCCTTTACGCAACCCCACACTCAACAGGACTCTGCGTCTTCACTCTTTCCTAACAACCCTAAACATAACCCTAACCGCAACAAGAAGCTGAACCCGAGTTAGACCCGAAAAAACACGTACGGTGCCACTTTCTGCCATCAAAAAGTGCTCTCAGCAGAAGCCTTTGGGTACACCTGAACTCCCTGGGGGAGCCTTTACGCAACCCCACACTCAACAGGAGTCTGCGTCTTCACTCTTTCCTAACAACCCTAAACATAACCCTAACAGGAACAAGAAGCTGAACCTGAGTTAGACCCGAAAAAACACGTACGGTGCCACCTTCTGCCATCAAAAAGTGCTCTCAGCGGAAGCCTTTGGGTACACCTGAACTCCCTGGGGGAGCCTTTACGCAACCCCACACTCAACAGGACTCTGCGTCTTCACTCTTTCCTAAAAATCCTAAACATAAGCCTAACCGCAACAAGAAGCTCAACCCGAGTTAGACCCGAAAAAACACGTACGGTGCCACTTTCTGCCATCCAAAAGTGCTCTCAGCGGAAGCCTATGGGTACACCTGAACTCCCTGGGGGAGCCTTTACGCAACCCCACACTCAACAGGACTCTGCGTCTTCACTCTTTCCTAACAACCCTAAACATAACCCTAACCGCAACAAGAAGCTGAACCCGAGTTAGACCCGAAAAAACACGTACGGTGCCACTTTCTGCCATCCAAAAGTGCTCTCAGCGGAAGCCTTTGGGTACACCTGAACTCCCTGGGGGAGCCTTTACGCAACCCCACACTCAACAGGACTCTGCGTCTTCACTCTTTCCTAACAACCCTAAACATAACCCTAACCGCAACAAGAAGCTGAACCCGAGTTAGACCCGAAAAAACACGTACGGTGCCACTTTCTGCCATCAAAAAGTGCTCTCAGCGGAAGCCTTTGGGTACACCTGAACTCCCTGGGGGAGCCTTTACACAACCCCACACTCAACAGGACTCTGCGTCTTCACTCTTTCCTAACAACCCTAAACATAACCCTAACCGCAACAAGAAGCTGAACCCGAGTTAGACCCGAAAAAACACGTACGGTGCCACTTTCTGCCATCAAAAAGTGCTCTCAGCGGAAGCCTTTGGGTACACCTGAACTCCCTGGGGGAGCCTTTACGCAACCCCACACTCAACAGGACTCTGCGTCTTCACTCTTTCCTAACAACCCTAAACATAACCCTAACCGCAACAAGAAGCTGAACCCGAGTTAGACCCGAAAAAACACGTACGGTGCCACTTTCTGCCATCCAAAAGTGCTCTCAGCGGAACCCTTTGGGTACACCTGAACTCCCTGGGGGAGCCTTTACGGAACCCCACACTCAACAGGACTCTGCGTCTTCACTCTTTCCTAACAACCCTAAACATAACCCTAACCGCGACAAGAAGCTGAACCCGAGTTAGACCCGAAAAAACACGTACGGTGCCACTTTCTGCCATCAAAAAGTGCTCTCAGCGGAAGCCTTTGGGTACACCTGAACTCCCTGGGGGAGCCTTTACGCAACCCCACACTCAACAGGACTCTGCGTCTTCACTCTTTCCTAACAACCCTAAACATAACCCTAACCGCAACAAGAAGCTCAACCCGAGTTAGACCCGAAAAAACACGTACGGTGCCACTTTCTGCCATCCAAAAGTGCTCTCAGCGGAAGCCTTTGGGTACACCTGAACTCCCTGGGGGAGCCTTTACGCAACCCCACACTCAACAGGACTCTGCGTCTTCACTCTTTCCTAACAACCCTAAACATAACCCTAACCGCAACAAGAAGCTGAACCCGAGTTAGACCCGAAAAAACACGTACGGTGCCACTTTCTGCCATCAAAAAGTGCTCTCAGCGGAAGCCTTTGGGTACACCTGAACTCCCTGGGGGAGCCTTTACGCAACCCCACACTCAACAGGACTCTGCGTCTTCACTCTTTCCTAGCAACCCTAAACATAACCCTAACCGCAACAAGAAGCTGAACCCGAGTTAGACCCGAAAAATCACGTACGGTGCCACTTTCTGCCATCAAAAAGTGCTCTCAGCGGAAGCCTTTGGGTACACCTGAACTCCCTGGGGGAGCCTTTACGCAACCCCACACTCAACAGGACTCTGCGTCTTCACTCTTTCCTAACAACCCTAAACATAACCCTAACCGCAACAAGAAGCTGAACCCGAGTTAGACCCGAAAAAACACGTACGGTGCCACTTTCTGCCATCAAAAAGTGCTCTCAGCGGAAGCCTTTGGGTACACCTGAACTCCCTGGGGGAGCCTTTACGCAACCCCACACTCAACAGGACTCTGCGTCTTCACTCTTTCCTAACAACCCTAAACATAACCCTAACCGCAACAAGAAGCTCAACCCGAGTTAGACCCGAAAAAACACGTACGGTGCCACTTTCTGCCATCCAAAAGTGCTCTCAGCGGAAGCCTTTGGGTACACCTGAACTCCCTGGGGGAGCCTTTACGCAACCCCACACTCAACAGGACTCTGCGTCTTCACTCTTTCCTAACAACCCTAAACATAACCCTAACCGCAACAAGAAGCTCAACCCGAGTTAGACCCGAAAAAACACGTACGGTGCCACTTTCTGCCATCCAAAAGTGCTCTCAGCGGAAGCCTTTGGGTACACCTGAACTCCCTGGGGGAGCCTTTACGCAACCCCACACTCAACAGGACTCTGCGTCTTCACTCTTTCCTAACAACCCTAAACATAACCCTAACCGCAACAAGAAGCTGAACCCGAGTTAGACCCGAAAAAACACGTACGGTGCCACTTTCTGCCATCAAAAAGTGCTCTCAGCGGAAGCCTTTGGGTACACCTGAACTCCCTGGGGGAGCCTTTACGCAACCCCACACTCAACAGGACTCTGCGTCTTCACTCTTTCCTAACAACCCTAAACATAACCCTAACCGCAACAAGAAGCTGAACCCGAGTTAGACCCGAAAAAACACGTACGGTGCCACTTTCTGCCATCCAAAAGTGCTCTCAGCGGAAGCCTTTGGGTACACCTGAACTCCCTGGGGGAGCCTTTACGCAACCCCACACTCAACAGGACTCTGCGTCTTCACTCTTCCCTAACAACCCTAAACATAACCCTAACCGCAACAAGAAGCTGAACCCGAGTTAGACCCGAAAAAACACGTACGGTGCCACTTTCTGCCATCCAAAAGTGCTCTCAGCGGAAGCCTTTGGGTACACCTGAACTCCCTGGGGGAGCCTTTACGCAACCCCACACTCAACAGGACTCTGCGTCTTCACTCTTTCCTAACAACCCTAAACATAACCCTAACCGCGACAAGAAGCTGAACCCGAGTTAGACCCGAAAAAACACGTACGGTGCCACTTTCTGCCATCAAAAAGTGCTCTCAGCGGAAGCCTTTGGGTACACCTGAACTCCCTGGGGGAGCCTTTACGCAACCCCACACTCAACAGGACTCTGCGTCTTCACTCTTTCCTAACAACCCTAAACATAACCCTAACCGCAACAAGAAGCTCAACCCGAGTTAGACCCGAAAAAACACGTACGGTGCCACTTTCTGCCATCCAAAAGTGCTCTCAGCGGAAGCCTTTGGGTACACCTGAACTCCCTGGGGGAGCCTTTACGCAACCCCACACTCAACAGGACTCTGCGTCTTCACTCTTTCCTAACAACCCTAAACATAACCCTAACCGCAACAAGAAGCTCAACCCGAGTTAGACCCGAAAAAAACACGTACGGTGCCATTTTCTGCCATCAAAAAGTGCTCTCAGCAGAAGCCTTTGGGAACACCTGAACTCCCTGGGGGAGCCTTTACGCAACCCCACACTCAACAGGACTCTGCGTCTTCACTCTTTCCTAACAACCCTAAACATAACCCTAACCGCAACAAGAAGCTGAACCCGAGTTAGACCCGAAAAAACACGTACGGTGCCACTTTCTGCCATCAAAAAGTGCTCTCAGCGGAAGCCTTTGGGTACACCTGAACTCCCTGGGGGAGCCTTTACGCAACCCCACACTCAACAGGACTCTGCGTCTTCACTCTTTCCTAACAACCCTAAACATAACCCTAACCGCAACAAGAAGCTGAACCCGAGTTAGACCCGAAAAAACACGTACGGTGCCACTTTCTGCCATCAAAAAGTGCTCTCAGCGGAAGCCTTTGGGTACACCTGAACTCCCTGGGGGAGCCTTTACGCAACCCCACACTCAACAGGACTCTGCGTCTTCACTCTTCCCTAACAACCCTAAACATAACCCTAACCGCAACAAGAAGCTCAACCCGAGTTAGACCCGAAAAAACACGTACGGTGCCACTTTCTGCCATCAAAAAGTGCTCTCAGCGGAAGCCTTTGGGTACACCTGAACTCCCTGGGGGAGCCTTTACGCAACCCCACACTCAACAGGACTCTGCGTCTTCACTCTTTCCTAACAACCCTAAACATAACCCTAACCGCAACAAGAAGCTGAACCCGAGTTAGACCCGAAAAAACACGTACGGTGCCACTTTCTGCCATCCAAAAGTGCTCTCAGCGGAAGCCTTTGGGTACACCTGAACTCCCTGGGGGAGCCTTTACGCAACCCCACACTCAACAGGACTCTGCGTCTTCACTCTTTCCTAACAACCCTAAACATAACCCTAACCGCGACAAGAAGCTGAACCCGAGTTAGACCCGAAAAAACACGTACGGTGCCACTTTCTGCCATCAAAAAGTGCTCTCAGCGGAAGCCTTTGGGTACACCTGAACTCCCTGGGGGAGCCTTTACGCAACCCCACACTCAACAGGACTCTGCGTCTTCACTCTTTCCTAACAACCCTAAACATAACCCTAACCGCAACAAGAAGCTCAACCCGAGTTAGACCCGAAAAAACACGTACGGTGCCACTTTCTGCCATCAAAAAGTGCTCTCAGCGGAAGCCTTTGGGTACACCTGAACTCCCTGGGGGAGCCTTTACGCAACCCCACACTCAACAGGACTCTGCGTCTTCACTCTTTCCTAACAACCCTAAACATAACCCTAACCGCAACAAGAAGCTCAACCCGAGTTAGACCCGAAAAAAACACGTACGGTGCCATTTTCTGCCATCAAAAAGTGCTCTCAGCAGAAGCCTTTGGGAACACCTGAACTCCCTGGGGGAGCCTTTACGCAACCCCACACTCAACAGGACTCTGCGTCTTCACTCTTTCCTAACAACCCTAAACATAAGCCTAACCGCAACAAGAAGCTGAACCCGAGTTAGACCCGAAAAAACACGTACGGTGCCACTTTCTGCCATCCAAAAGTGCTCTCAGCGGAAGCCTTTGGGTACACCTGAACTCCCTGGGGGAGCCTTTACGCAACCCCACACTCAACAGGACTCTGCGTCTTCACTCTTTCCTAACAACCCTAAACATAACCCTAACCGCAACAAGAAGCTGAACCCGAGTTAGACCCGAAAAAACACGTACGGTGCCACTTTCTGCCATCCAAAAGTGCTCTCAGCGGAAGCCTTTGGGTACACCTGAACTCCCTGGGGGAGCCTTTACGCAACCCCACACTCAACAGGACTCTGCGTCTTCACTCTTTCCTAACAACCCTAAACATAACCCTAACCGCAACAAGAAGCTGAACCCGAGTTAGACCCGAAAAAACACGTACGGTGCCACTTTCTGCCATCAAAAAGTGCTCTCAGCGGAAGCCTTTGGGTACACCTGAACTCCCTGGGGGAGCCTTTACGCAACCCCACACTCAACAGGACTCTGCGTCTTCACTCTTTCCTAACAACCCTAAACATAACCCTAACCGCAACAAGAAGCTGAACCCGAGTTAGACCCGAAAAAACACGTACGGTGCCACTTTCTGCCATCAAAAAGTGCTCTCAGCGGAAGCCTTTGGGTACACCTGAACTCCCTGGGGGAGCCTTTACGCAACCCCACACTCAACAGGACTCTGCGTCTTCACTCTTTCCTAACAACCCTAAACATAACCCTAACCGCAACAAGAAGCTGAACCCGAGTTAGACCCGAAAAAACACGTACGGTGCCACTTTCTGCCATCCAAAAGTGCTCTCAGCGGAAGCCTTTGGGTACACCTGAACTCCCTGGGGGAGCCTTTACGCAACCCCACACTCAACAGGACTCTGCGTCTTCACTCTTTCCTAACAACCCTAAACATAACCCTAACCGCAACAAGAAGCTCAACCCGAGTTAGACCCGAAAAAACACGTACGGTGCCACTTTCTGCCATCCAAAAGTGCTCTCAGCGGAAGCCTTTGGGTACACCTGAACTCCCTGGGGGAGCCTTTACGCAACCCCACACTCAACAGGACTCTGCGTCTTCACTCTTTCCTAACAACCCTAAACATAACCCTAACCGCAACAAGAAGCTGAACCCGAGTTAGACCCGAAAAAACACGTACGGTGCCACTTTCTGCCATCCAAAAGTGCTCTCAGCGGAAGCCTTTGGGTACACCTGAACTCCCTGGGGGAGCCTTTACGCAACCCCACACTCAACAGGACTCTGCGTCTTCACTCTTTCCTAACAACCCTAAACATAACCCTAACCGCAACAAGAAGCTCAACCCGAGTTAGACCCGAAAAAACACGTACGGTGCCACTTTCTGCCATCAAAAAGTGCTCTCAGCGGAAGCCTTTGGGTACACCTGAACTCCCTGGGGGAGCCTTTACGCAACCCCACACTCAACAGGACTCTGCGTCTTCACTCTTTCCTAACAACCCTAAACATAACCCTAACCGCAACAAGAAGCTGAACCCGAGTTAGACCCGAAAAAACACGTACGGTGCCACTTTCTGCCATCAAAAAGTGCTCTCAGCGGAAGCCTTTGGGTACACCTGAACTCCCTGGGAGAGCCTTTACGCAACCCCACACTCAACAGGACTCTGCGTCTTCACTCTTTCCTAACAACCCTAAACATAACCCTAACCGCAACAAGAAGCTGAACCCGAGTTAGACCCGAAAAAACACGTACGGTGCCACTTTCTGCCATCCAAAAGTGCTCTCAGCGGAAGCCTTTGGGTACACCTGAACTCCCTGGGGGAGCCTTTACGCAACCCCACACTCAACAGGACTCTGCGTCTTCACTCTTTCCTAACAAGCCTAAACATAACCCTAACCGCAACAAGAAGCTGAACCCGAGTTAGACCCGAAAAAACACGTACGGTGCCACTTTCTGCCATCAAAAAGTGCTCTCAGCGGAAGCCTTTGGGTACACCTGAACTCCCTGGGGGAGCCTTTACGCAACCCCACACTCAACAGGACTCTGCGTCTTCACTCTTTCCTAACAACCCTAAACATAACCCTAACCGCAACAAGAAGCTCAACCCGAGTTAGACCCGAAAAAACACGTACGGTGCCACTTTCTGCCATCCAAAAGTGCTCTCAGCGGAAGCCTTTGGGTACACGTGAACTCCCTGGGGGAGCCTTTACGCAACCCCACACTCAACAGGACTCTGCGTCTTCACTCTTTCCTAACAACCCTAAACATAAGCCTAACCGGAACAAGAAGCTCAACCCGAGTTAGACCCGAAAAAACACGTACGGTGCCACTTTCTGCCATCAAAAAGTGCTCTCAGCGGAAGCCTTTGGGTACACCTGAACTCCCTGGGGGAGCCTTTACGCAACCCCACACTCAACAGGACTCTGCGTCTTCACTCTTTCCTAACAACCCTAAACATAACCCTAACCGCAACAAGAAGCTGAACCCGAGTTAGACCCGAAAAAACACGTACGGTGCCACTTTCTGCCATCAAAAAGTGCTCTCAGCGGAAGCCTTTGGGTACACCTGAACTCCCTGGGAGAGCCTTTACGCAACCCCACACTCAACAGGACTCTGCGTCTTCACTCTTTCCTAACAACCCTAAACATAACCCTAACCGCAACAAGAAGCTGAACCCGAGTTAGACCCGAAAAAACACGTACGGTGCCACTTTCTGCCATCAAAAAGTGCTCTCAGCGGAAGCCTTTGGGTACACCTGAACTCCCTGGGGGAGCCTTTACGCAACCCCACACTCAACAGGACTCTGCGTCTTCACTCTTTCCTAACAACCCTAAACATAACCCTAACCGCAACAAGAAGCTGAACCCGAGTTAGACCCGAAAAAACACGTACGGTGCCACTTTCTGCCATCCAAAAGTGCTCTCAGCGGAAGCCTTTGGGTACACCTGAACTCCCTGGGGGAGCCTTTACGCAACCCCACACTCAACAGGACTCTGCGTCTTCACTCTTTCCTAACAACCCTAAACATAACCCTAACCGCAACAAGAAGCTCAACCCGAGTTAGACCCGAAAAAAACACGTACGGTGCCACTTTCTGCCATCAAAAAGTGCTCTCAGCGGAAGCCTTTGGGTACACCTGAACTCCCTGGGGGAGCCTTTACGCAACCCCACACTCAACAGGACTCTGCGTCTTCACTCTTTCCTAACAACCCTAAACATAAGCCTAACCGGAACAAGAAGCTCAACCCGAGTTAGACCTGAAAAAACACGTACGGTGCCACTTTCTGCCATCAAAAAGTGCTCTCAGCGGAAGCCTTTGGGAACACCTGAACTCCCTGGGGGAGCCTTTACGCAACCCCACACTCAACAGGACTCTGCGTCTTCACTCTTTCCTAACAACCCTAAACATAACCCTAACCGCAACAAGAAGCTGAACCCGAGTTAGACCCGAAAAAACACGTACGGTGCCACTTTCTGCCATCAAAAAGTGCTCTCAGCGGAAGCCTTTGGGTACACCTGAACTCCCTGGGGGAGCCTTTACGCAACCCCACACTCAACAGGACTCTGCGTCTTCACTCTTTCCTAACAACCCTAAACATAACCCTAACCGCAACAAGAAGCTGAACCCGAGTTAGACCCGAAAAAACACGTACGGTGCCACTTTCTGCCATCAAAAAGTGCTCTCAGCGGAAGCCTTTGGGTACACCTGAACTCCCTGGGGGAGCCTTTACGCAACCCCACACTCAACAGGACTCTGCGTCTTCACTCTTTCCTAACAACCCTAAACATAACCCTAACCGCAACAAGAAGCTGAACCCGAGTTAGACCCGAAAAAACACGTACGGTGCCACTTTCTGCCATCCAAAAGTGCTCTCAGCGGAAGCCTTTGGGTACACCTGAACTCCCTGGGGGAGCCTTTACGCAACCCCACACTCAACAGGACTCTGCGTCTTCACTCTTTCCTAACAACCCTAAACATAACCCTAACCGCAACAAGAAGCTCAACCCGAGTTAGACCCGAAAAAACACGTACGGTGCCACTTTCTGCCATCCAAAAGTGCTCTCAGCGGAAGCCTTTGGGTACACCTGAACTCCCTGGGGGAGCCTTTACGCAACCCCACACTCAACAGGACTCTGCGTCTTCACTCTTTCCTAACAACCCTAAACATAACCCTAACCGCAACAAGAAGCTGAACCCGAGTTAGACCCGAAAAAACACGTACGGTGCCACTTTCTGCCATCCAAAAGTGCTCTCAGCGGAAGCCTTTGGGTACACCTGAACTCCCTGGGGGAGCCTTTACGCAACCCCACACTCAACAGGACTCTGCGTCTTCACTCTTTCCTAACAACCCTAAACATAACCCTAACCGCAACAAGAAGCTCAACCCGAGTTAGACCCGAAAAAACACGTACGGTGCCACTTTCTGCCATCAAAAAGTGCTCTCAGCGGAAGCCTTTGGGTACACCTGAACTCCCTGGGGGAGCCTTTACGCAACCCCACACTCAACAGGACTCTGCGTCTTCACTCTTTCCTAACAACCCTAAACATAACCCTAACCGCAACAAGAAGCTGAACCCGAGTTAGACCCGAAAAAACACGTACGGTGCCACTTTCTGCCATCAAAAAGTGCTCTCAGCGGAAGCCTTTGGGTACACCTGAACTCCCTGGGAGAGCCTTTACGCAACCCCACACTCAACAGGACTCTGCGTCTTCACTCTTTCCTAACAACCCTAAACATAACCCTAACCGCAACAAGAAGCTGAACCCGAGTTAGACCCGAAAAAACACGTACGGTGCCACTTTCTGCCATCCAAAAGTGCTCTCAGCGGAAGCCTTTGGGTACACCTGAACTCCCTGGGGGAGCCTTTACGCAACCCCACACTCAACAGGACTCTGCGTCTTCACTCTTTCCTAACAAGCCTAAACATAACCCTAACCGCAACAAGAAGCTGAACCCGAGTTAGACCCGAAAAAACACGTACGGTGCCACTTTCTGCCATCAAAAAGTGCTCTCAGCGGAAGCCTTTGGGTACACCTGAACTCCCTGGGGGAGCCTTTACGCAACCCCACACTCAACAGGACTCTGCGTCTTCACTCTTTCCTAACAACCCTAAACATAACCCTAACCGCAACAAGAAGCTCAACCCGAGTTAGACCCGAAAAAACACGTACGGTGCCACTTTCTGCCATCCAAAAGTGCTCTCAGCGGAAGCCTTTGGGTACACGTGAACTCCCTGGGGGAGCCTTTACGCAACCCCACACTCAACAGGACTCTGCGTCTTCACTCTTTCCTAACAACCCTAAACATAAGCCTAACCGGAACAAGAAGCTCAACCCGAGTTAGACCCGAAAAAACACGTACGGTGCCACTTTCTGCCATCAAAAAGTGCTCTCAGCGGAAGCCTTTGGGTACACCTGAACTCCCTGGGGGAGCCTTTACGCAACCCCACACTCAACAGGACTCTGCGTCTTC
Organism: Anser anser; assembly: GCF_964211835.1. Classification (NCBI taxonomy): domain Eukaryota; kingdom Metazoa; phylum Chordata; class Aves; order Anseriformes; family Anatidae; genus Anser; species Anser anser. The sequence goes on from NW_028154209.1 coordinate 18,177, forward strand.
ACTCTTTCCTAACAACCCTAAACATAACCCTAACCGCAACAAGAAGCTGAACCCGAGTTAGACCCGAAAAAACACGTACGGTGCCACTTTCTGCCATCAAAAAGTGCTCTCAGCGGAAGCCTTTGGGTACACCTGAACTCCCTGGGAGAGCCTTTACGCAACCCCACACTCAACAGGACTCTGCGTCTTCACTCTTTCCTAACAACCCTAAACATAACCCTAACCGCAACAAGAAGCTGAACCCGAGTTAGACCCGAAAAAACACGTACGGTGCCACTTTCTGCCATCAAAAAGTGCTCTCAGCGGAAGCCTTTGGGTACACCTGAACTCCCTGGGGGAGCCTTTACGCAACCCCACACTCAACAGGACTCTGCGTCTTCACTCTTTCCTAACAACCCTAAACATAACCCTAACCGCAACAAGAAGCTGAACCCGAGTTAGACCCGAAAAAACACGTACGGTGCCACTTTCTGCCATCCAAAAGTGCTCTCAGCGGAAGCCTTTGGGTACACCTGAACTCCCTGGGGGAGCCTTTACGCAACCCCACACTCAACAGGACTCTGCGTCTTCACTCTTTCCTAACAACCCTAAACATAACCCTAACCGCAACAAGAAGCTCAACCCGAGTTAGACCCGAAAAAAACACGTACGGTGCCACTTTCTGCCATCAAAAAGTGCTCTCAGCGGAAGCCTTTGGGTACACCTGAACTCCCTGGGGGAGCCTTTACGCAACCCCACACTCAACAGGACTCTGCGTCTTCACTCTTTCCTAACAACCCTAAACATAAGCCTAACCGGAACAAGAAGCTCAACCCGAGTTAGACCTGAAAAAACACGTACGGTGCCACTTTCTGCCATCAAAAAGTGCTCTGAGCGGAAGCCTTTGGGAACACCTGAACTCCCTGGGGGAGCCTTTACGCAACCCCACACTCAACAGGACTCTGCGTCTTCACTCTTTCCTAACAACCCTAAACATAAGCCTAACCGGAACAAGAAGCTGAACCCGAGTTAGACCCGAAAAAACACGTACGGTGCCACTTTCTGCCATCCAAAAGTGCTCTCAGCGGAAGCCTTTGGGTACACCTGAACTCCCTGGGGGAGCCTTTACGCAACCCCACACTCAACAGGACTCTGCGTCTTCACTCTTTCCTAACAACCCTAAACATAACCCTAACCGCAACAAGAAGCTGAACCCGAGTTAGACCCGAAAAAACACGTACGGTGCCACTTTCTGCCATCCAAAAGTGCTCTCAGCGGAAGCCTTTGGGTACACCTGAACTCCCTGGGGGAGCCTTTACGCAACCCCACACTCAACAGGACTCTGCGTCTTCACTCTTTCCTAACAACCCTAAACATAACCCTAACCGCAACAAGAAGCTGAACCCGAGTTAGACCCGAAAAAACACGTACGGTGCCACTTTCTGCCATCAAAAAGTGCTCTCAGCGGAAGCCTTTGGGTACACCTGAACTCCCTGGGGGAGCCTTTACGCAACCCCACACTCAACAGGACTCTGCGTCTTCACTCTTTCCTAACAACCCTAAACATAACCCTAACCGCAACAAGAAGCTGAACCCGAGTTAGACCCGAAAAAACACGTACGGTGCCACTTTCTGCCATCAAAAAGTGCTCTCAGCGGAAGCCTTTGGGTACACCTGAACTCCCTGGGGGAGCCTTTACGCAACCCCACACTCAACAGGACTCTGCGTCTTCACTCTTTCCTAACAACCCTAAACATAACCCTAACCGCAACAAGAAGCTGAACCTGAGTTAGACCCGAAAAAACACGTACGGTGCCACTTTCTGCCATCAAAAAGTGCTCTCAG
>NW_028154209.1:27500-100000 GCF_964211835.1 Anser anser
CACGTACGGTGCCACTTTCTGCCATCAAAAAGTGCTCTCAGCGGAAGCCTTTGGGTACACCTGAACTCCCTGGGGGAGCCTTTACGCAACCCCACACTCAACAGGACTCTGCATCTTCACTCTTTCCTAACAACCCTAAACATAACCCTAACCGCAACAAGAAGCTGAACCCGAGTTAGACCCGAAAAAACACGTACGGTGCCACTTTCTGCCATCATAAAGTGCTCTCAGCGGAAGCCTTTGGGTACACCTGAACTCCCTGGGGGAGCCTTTACGCAACCCCACACTCAACAGGACTCTGCGTCTTCACTCTTTCCTAACAACCCTAAACATAACCCTAACCGCAACAAGAAGCTGAACCCGAGTTAGACCCGAAAAAACACGGACGGTGCCACTTTCTGCCATCAAAAAGTGCTCTCAGCGGAAGCCTTTGGGTACACCTGAACTCCCTGGGGGAGCCTTTACGCAACCCCACACTCAACAGGACTCTGCGTCTTCACTCTTTCCTAACAACCCTAAACATAACCCTAACCGCAACAAGAAGCTGAACCCGAGTTAGACCTGAAAAAACACGTACGGTGCCACTTTCTGCCATCAAAAAGTGCTCTCAGCGGAAGCCTTTGGGTACACCTGAACTCCCTGGGGGAGCCTTTACGCAACCCCACACTCAACAGGACTCTGCGTCTTCACTCTTTCCTAACAACCCTAAACATAACCCTAACCGCAACAAGAAGCTGAACCCGAGTTAGACCCGAAAAAACACGTACGGTGCCACTTTCTGCCATCAAAAAGTGCTCTCAGAGGAAGCCTTTGGGTACACCTGAACTCCCTGGGGGAGCCTTTACGCAACCCCACACTCAACAGGACTCTGCGTCTTCACTCTTTCCTAACAACCCTAAACATAACCCTAACCGCAACAAGAAGCTGAACCCGAGTTAGACCCGAAAAAACACGTACGGTGCCACTTTCTGCCATCAAAAAGTGCTCTCAGCGGAAGCCTTTGGGTACACCTGAACTCCCTGGGGGAGCCTTTACGGAACCCCACACTCAACAGGACTCTGCGTCTTCACTCTTTCCTAACAACCCTAAACATAACCCTAACCGCAACAAGAAGCTGAACCCGAGTTAGACCCGAAAAAACACGTACGGTGCCACTTTCTGCCATCAAAAAGTGCTCTCAGCGGAAGCCTTTGGGTACACCTGAACTCCCTGGGGGAGCCTTTACGCAACCCCACACTCAACAGGACTCTGCGTCTTCACTCTTTCCTAACAACCCTAAACATAACCCTAACCGGAACAAGAAGCTGAACCCGAGTTAGACCCGAAAAAACACGTACGGTGCCACTTTCTGCCATCAAAAAGTGCTCTCAGCGGAAGCCTTTGGGTACACCTGAACTCCCTGGGGGAGCCTTTACGCAACCCCACACTCAACAGGACTCTGCGTCTTCACTCTTTCCTAACAACCCTAAACATAACCCTAACCGCAACAAGAAGCTGAACCCGAGTTAGACCCGAAAAAACACGTACGGTGCCACTTTCTGCCATCAAAAAGTGCTCTCAGTGGAAGCCTTTGGGTACACCTGAACTCCCTGGGGGAGCCTTTACGCAACCCCACACTCAACAGGACTCTGCGTCTTCACTCTTTCCTAACAACCCTAAACTTAACCCTAACCGCAACAAGAAGCTGAACCCGAGTTAGACCCGAAAAAACACGTACGGTGCCACTTTCTGCCATCAAAAAGTGCTCTCAGCGGAAGCCTTTGGGTACACCTGAACTCCCTGGGGGAGCCTTTACGCAACCCCACACTCAACAGGACTCTGCGTCTTCACTCTTTCCTAACAACCCTAAACATAACCCTAACCGCAACAAGAAGCTGAACCCGAGTTAGACCCGAAAAAACACGTACGGTGCCACTTTCTGCCATCAAAAAGTGCTCTCAGCGGAAGCCTTTGGGTACACCTGAACTCCCTGGGGGAGCCTTTACGCAACCCCACACTCAACAGGACTCTGCGTCTTCACTCTTTCCTAACAACCCTAAACATAACCCTAACCGCAACAAGAAGCTCAACCCGAGTTAGACCCGAAAAAACACGTACGGTGCCACTTTCTGCCATCAAAAAGTGCTCTCAGCGGAAGCCTTTGGGTACACCTGAACTCCCTGGGGGAGCCTTTACGCAACCCCACACTCAACAGGACTCTGCGTCTTCACTCTTTCCTAACAACCCTAAACATAACCCTAACCGCAACAAGAAGCTGAACCCGAGTTAGACCCGAAAAAACACGTACGGTGCCACTTTCTGCCATCAAAAAGTGCTCTCAGCGGAAGCCTTTGGGTACACCTGAACTCCCTGGGGGAGCCTTTACGCAACCCCACACTCAACAGGACTCTGCGTCTTCACTCTTTCCTAACAACCCTAAACATTACCCTAACCGCAACAAGAAGCTGAACCCGAGTTAGACCCGAAAAAACACGTACGGTGCCACTTTCTGCCATCCAAAAGTGCTCTCAGCGGAAGCCTTTGGGTACACCTGAACTCCCTGGGGGAGCCTTTACGCAACCCCACACTCAACAGGACTCTGCGTCTTCACTCTTTCCTAACAACCCTAAACATAACCCTAACCGCAACAAGAAGCTGAACCCGAGTTAGACCCGAAAAAACACGTACGGTGCCACTTTCTGCCATCAAAAAGTGCTCTCAGCGGAAGCCTTTGGGTACACCTGAACTCCCTGGGGGAGCCTTTACGCAACCCCACACTCAACAGGACTCTGCGTCTTCACTCTTTCCTAACAACCCTAAACATAACCCTAACCGCAACAAGAAGCTGAACCCGAGTTAGACCCGAAAAAACACGTACGGTGCCACTTTCTGCCATCAAAAAGTGCTCTCAGAGGAAGCCTTTGGGTACACCTGAACTCCCTGGGGGAGCCTTTACGCAACCCCACACTCAACAGGACTCTGCGTCTTCACTCTTTCCTAACAACCCTAAACATAACCCTAACCGCAACAAGAAGCTGAACCCGAGTTAGACCTGAAAAAACACGTACGGTGCCACTTTCTGCCATCAAAAAGTGCTCTCAGCGGAAGCCTTTGGGTACACCTGAACTCCCTGGGGGAGCCTTTACGCAACCCCACACTCAACAGGACTCTGCGTCTTCACTCTTTCCTAACAACCCTAAACATAACCCTAACCGGAACAAGAAGCTGAACCCGAGTTAGACCCGAAAAAAACACGTACGGTGCCACTTTCTGCCATCAAAAAGTGCTCCCAGCAGAAGCCTTTGGGTACACCTGAACTCCCTGGGGGAGCCTTTACGCAACCCCACACTCAACAGGACTCTGCGTCTTCACTCTTTCCTAACAACCCTAAACATAACCCTAACCGCAACAAGAAGCTGAACCCGAGTTAGACCCGAAAAAACACGGACGGTGCCACTTTCTGCCATCAAAAAGTGCTCTCAGCGGAAGCCTTTGGGTACACCTGAACTCCCTGGGGGAGCCTTTACACAACCCCACACTCAACAGGACTCTGCGTCTTCACTCTTTCCTAACAACCCTAAACATAACCCTAACCGCAACAAGAAGCTGAACCCGAGTTAGACCCGAAAAAACACGTACGGTGCCACTTTCTGCCATCAAAAAGTGCTCTCAGCGGAAGCCTTTGGGTACACCTGAACTCCCTGGGGGAGCCTTTACGCAACCCCACACTCAACAGGACTCTGCGTCTTCACTCTTTCCTAACAACCCTAAACATAACCCTAACCGGAACAAGAAGCTGAACCCGAGTTAGACCCGAAAAAACACGTACGGTGCCACTTTCTGCCATCAAAAAGTGCTCCCAGCAGAAGCCTTTGGGTACACCTGAACTCCCTGGGGGAGCCTTTACGCAACCCCACACTCAACAGGACTCTGCGTCTTCACTCTTTCCTAACAACCCTAAACATAACCCTAACCGGAACAAGAAGCTGAACCCGAGTTAGACCCGAAAAAACACGTACGGTGCCACTTTCTGCCATCAAAAAGTGCTCTGAGCAGAAGCCTTTGGGTACACCTGAACTCCCTGGGGGAGCCTTTACGCAACCCCACACTCAACAGGACTCTGCGTCTTCACTCTTTCCTAACAACCCTAAACATAACCCTAACCGCAACAAGAAGCTGAACCCGAGTTAGACCCGAAAAAACACGTACGGTGCCACTTTCTGCCATCAAAAAGTGCTCTCAGCGGAAGCCTTTGGGTACACCTGAACTCCCTGGGGGAGCCTTTACGCAACCCCACACTCAACAGGACTCTGCGTCTTCACTCTTTCCTAACAACCCTAAACATAACCCTAACCGCAACAAGAAGCTGAACCCGAGTTAGACCCGAAAAAACACGTACGGTGCCACTTTCTGCCATCAAAAAGTGCTCTCAGTGGAAGCCTTTGGGTACACCTGAACTCCCTGGGGGAGCCTTTACGCAACCCCACACTCAACAGGACTCTGCGTCTTCACTCTTTCCTAACAACCCTAAACATAACCCTAACCGCAACAAGAAGCTGAACCCGAGTTAGACCCGAAAAAACACGTACGGTGCCACTTTCTGCCATCAAAAAGTGCTCTGAGCGGAAGCCTTTGGGTACACCTGAACTCCCTGGGGGAGCCTTTACGCAACCCCACACTCAACAGGACTCTGCGTCTTCACTCTTTCCTAACAACCCTAAACATAACCCTAACCGCAACAAGAAGCTCAACCCGAGTTAGACCCGAAAAAACACGTACGGTGCCACTTTCTGCCATCAAAAAGTGCTCTCAGCGGAAGCCTTTGGGTACACCTGAACTCCCTGGGGGAGCCTTTACGCAACCCCACACTCAACAGGACTCTGCGTCTTCACTCTATCCTAACAACCCTAAACATAACCCTAACCGCAACAAGAAGCTGAACCCGAGTTAGACCCGAAAAAACACGTACGGTGCCACTTTCTGCCATCAAAAAGTGCTCTCAGCGGAAGCCTTTGGGTACACCTGAACTCCCTGGGGGAGCCTTTACGCAACCCCACACTCAACAGGACTCTGCGTCTTCACTCTTTCCTAACAACCCTAAACATAACCCTAACCGCAACAAGAAGCTGAACCCGAGTTAGACCCGAAAAAACACGTACGGTGCCACTTTCTGCCATCAAAAAGTGCTCTCAGTGGAAGCCTTTGGGTACACCTGAACTCCCTGGGGGAGCCTTTACGCAACCCCACACTCAACAGGACTCTGCGTCTTCACTCTTTCCTAACAACCCTAAACAGAACCCTAACCGCAACAAGAAGCTCAACCCGAGTTAGACCCGAAAAAACACGTACGGTGACACTTTCTGCCATCAAAAAGTGCTCTCAGCGGAAGCCTTTGGGTACACCTGAACTCCCTGGGGGAGCCTTTACGCAACCCCACACTCAACAGGACTCTGCGTCTTCACTCTTTCCTAACAACCCTAAACATAACCCTAACCGCAACAAGAAGCTCAACCCGAGTTAGACCCGAAAAAACACGTACGGTGCCACTTTCTGCCATCAAAAAGTGCTCTCAGCGGAAGCCTTTGGGTACACCTGAACTCCCTGGGGGAGCCTTTACGCAACCCCACACTCAACAGGACTCTGCGTCTTCACTCTTTCCTAACAACCCTAAACATAACCCTAACCGCAACAAGAAGCTGAACCCGAGTTAGACCCGAAAAAACACGTACGGTGCCACTTTCTGCCATCAAAAAGTGCTCTCAGCGGAAGCCTTTGGGTACACCTGAACTCCCTGGGGGAGCCTTTACGCAACCCCACACTCAACAGGACTCTGCGTCTTCACTCTTTCCTAACAACCCTAAACATAACCCTAACCGCAACAAGAAGCTCAACCCGAGTTAGACCCGAAAAAACACGTACGGTGCCACTTTCTGCCATCAAAAAGTGCTCTCAGCGGAAGCCTTTGGGTACACCTGAACTCCCTGGGGGAGCCTTTACGCAACCCCACACTCAACAGGACTCTGCGTCTTCACTCTTTCCTAACAACCCTAAACATAACCCTAACCGCAACAAGAAACTGAACCCGAGTTAGACCCGAAAAAACACGTACGGTGCCACTTTCTGCCATCAAAAAGTGCTCTCAGCGGAAGCCTTTGGGTACACCTGAACTCCCTGGGGGAGCCTTTACGCAACCCCACACTCAACAGGACTCTGCGTCTTCACTCTTTCCTAACAACCCTAAACATATCCCTAACCGGAACAAGTAGCTGAACCTGAGTTAGACTCGAAAAAACACGTACGGTGCCACTTTCTGCCATCAAAAAGTGCTCTCAGCGGAAGCCTTTGGGTACACCTGAACTCCCTGGGGGAGCCTTTACGCAACCCCACACTCAACAAGACTCTGCGTCTTCACTCTTTCTTAACAACCCTAAACATAACCCTAACCGCAACAAGAAGCTGAACCCGAGTTAGACCCGAAAAAACACGTACGGTGCCACTTTCTGCCATCAAAAAGTGCTCTCAGCGGAAGCCTTTGGGTACACCTGAACTCCCTGGGGGAGCCTTTACGCAACCCCACACTCAACAGGACTCTGCGTCTTCACTCTTTCCTAACAACCCTAAACATAACCCTAACCGCAACAAGAAGCTGAACCCGAGTTAGACCCGAAAAAACACGTACGGTGCCACTTTCTGCCATCAAAAAGTGCTCTCAGCGGAAGCCTTTGGGTACACCTGAACTCCCTGGGGGAGCCTTTACGCAACCCCACACTCAACAGGACTCTGCGTCTTCACTCTTTCCTAACAACCCTAAACATAACCCTAACCGCAACAAGAAGCTGAACCCGAGTTAGACCCGAAAAAACACGTACGGTGCCACTTTCTGCCATCAAAAAGTGCTCTCAGCGGAAGCCTTTGGGTACACCTGAACTCCCTGGGGGAGCCTTTACGCAACCCCACACTCAACAGGACTCTGCGTCTTCACTCTTTCCTTACAACCCTAAACATAACCCTAACCGGAACAAGAAGCTCAACCCGAGTTAGACCCGAAAAAACACGTACGGTGCCACTTTCTGCCATCAAAAAGTGCTCTCAGCGGAAGCCTTTGGGTACACCTGAACTCCCTGGGGGAGCCTTTACGCAACCCCACACTCAACAGGACTCTGCGTCTTCACTCTTTCCTAACTACCCTAAACATAACCCTAACCACAACAAGAAGCTCAACCCGAGTTAGACCCGAAAAAACACGTACGGTGCCACTTTCTGCCATCAAAAAGTGCTCTCAGCGGAAGCCTTTGGGTACACCTGAACTCCCTGGGGGAGCCTTTACGCAACCCCACACTCAACAGGACTCTGCGTCTTCACTCTTTCCTAACAACCCTAAACATAACCCTAACCGCAACAAGAAGCTCAACCCGAGTTAGACCCGAAAAAACACGTACGGTGCCACTTTCTGCCATCAAAAAGTGCTCTCAGCGGAAGCCTTTGGGTACACCTGAACTCCCTGGGGGAGCCTTTACGCAACCCCACACTCAACAGGACTCTGCGTCTTCACTCTTTCCTAACAACCCTAAACATAACCCTAACCGCAACAAGAAGCTGAACCCGAGTTAGACCCGAAAAAACACGTACGGTGCCACTTTCTGCCATCAAAAAGTGCTCTCAGCGGAAGCCTTTGGGTACACCTGAACTCCCTGGGGGAGCCTTTACGCAACCCCACACTCAACAGGACTCTGCGTCTTCACTCTTTCCTAACAACCCTAAACATAACCCTAACCGCAACAAGAAGCTGAACCCGAGTTAGACCCGAAAAAACACGTACGGTGCCACTTTCTGCCATCAAAAAGTGCTCTCAGCGGAAGCCTTTGGGTACACCTGAACTCCCTGGGGGAGCCTTTACGCAACCCCACACTCAACAGGACTCTGCGTCTTCACTCTTTCCTAACAACCCTAAACATAACCCTAACCGCAACAAGAAGCTCAACCCGAGTTAGACCCGAAAAAACACGTACGGTGCCACTTTCTGCCATCAAAAAGTGCTCTCAGCGGAAGCCTTTGGGTACACCTGAACTCCCTGGGGGAGCCTTTACGCAACCCCACACTCAACAGGACTCTGCGTCTTCACTCTTTCCTAACAACCCTAAACATAACCCTAACCGCAACAAGAAGCTCAACCCGAGTTAGACCCGAAAAAAACACGTACGGTGCCACTTTCTGCCATCAAAAAGTGCTCTCAGCGGAAGCCTTTGGGTACACCTGAACTCCCTGGGGGAGCCTTTACGCAACCCCACACTCAACAGGATTCTGCGTCTTCACTCTTTCCTAACAACCCTAAACATAACCCTAACCGCAACAAGAAGCTGAACCCGAGTTAGACCCGAAAAAACACGTACGGTGCCACTTTCTGCCATCAAAAAGTGCTCTCAGCGGAAGCCTTTGGGTACACCTGAACTCCCTGGGGGAGCCTTTACGCAACCCCACACTCAACAGGACTCTGCGTCTTCACTCTTTCCTAACAACCCTAAACATAACCCTAACCGCAACAAGAAGCTCAACCCGAGTTAGACCCGAAAAAACACGTACGGTGCCACTTTCTGCCATCAAAAAGTGCTCTCAGCGGAAGCCTTTGGGTACACCTGAACTCCCTGGGGGAGCCTTTACGGAACCCCACACTCAACAGGACTCTGCGTCTTCACTCTTTCCTAACAACCCTAAACATAACCCTAACCGCAACAAGAAGCTGAACCCGAGTTAGACCCGAAAAAACACGTACGGTGCCACTTTCTGCCATCAAAAAGTGCTCTCAGCGGAAGCCTTTGGGTACACCTGAACTCCCTGGGGGAGCCTTTACGCAACCCCACACTCAACAGGACTCTGCGTCTTCACTCTTTCCTAACAACCCTAAACATAACCCTAACCGCAACAAGAAGCTGAACCCGAGTTAGACCCGAAAAAACACGTACGGTGCCACTTTCTGCCATCAAAAAGTGCTCTCAGCGGAAGCCTTTGGGTACACCTGAACTCCCTGGGGGAGCCTTTACGCAACCCCACACTCAACAGGACTCTGCGTCTTCACTCTTTCCTAACAACCCTAAACATAACCCTAACCGCAACAAGAAGCTGAACCCGAGTTAGACCCGAAAAAACACGTACGGTGCCACTTTCTGCCATCAAAAAGTGCTCTCAGCGGAAGCCTTTGGGTACACCTGAACTCCCTGGGGGAGCCTTTACGCAACCCCACACTCAACAGGACTCTGCGTCTTCACTCTTTCCTAACAACCCTAAACATAACCCTAACCGCAACAAGAAGCTGAACCCGAGTTAGACCCGAAAAAACACGGACGGTGCCACTTTCTGCCATCAAAAAGTGCTCTCAGCGGAAGCCTTTGGGTACACCTGAACTCCCTGGGGGAGCCTTTACGCAACCCCACACTCAACAGGACTCTGCGTCTTCACTCTTTCCTAACAACCCTAAACATAACCCTAACCGCAACAAGAAGCTGAACCCGAGTTAGACCCGAAAAAACACGTACGGTGCCACTTTCTGCCATCAAAAAGTGCTCTCAGCGGAAGCCTTTGGGTACACCTGAACTCCCTGGGGGAGCCTTTACACAACCCCACACTCAACAGGACTCTGCGTCTTCACTCTTTCCTAACAACCCTAAACATAACCCTAACCGCAACAAGAAGCTGAACCCGAGTTAGACCCGAAAAAACACGTACGGTGCCACTTTCTGCCATCAAAAAGTGCTCCCAGCAGAAGCCTTTGGGTACACCTGAACTCCCTGGGGGAGCCTTTACGCAACCCCACACTCAACAGGACTCTGCGTCTTCACTCTTTCCTAACAACCCTAAACATAACCCTAACCGCAACAAGAAGCTGAACCCGAGTTAGACCCGAAAAAACACGTACGGTGCCACTTTCTGCCATCAAAAAGTGCTCTCAGCGGAAGCCTTTGGGTACACCTGAACTCCCTGGGGGAGCCTTTACGCAACCCCACACTCAACAGGACTCTGCGTCTTCACTCTTTCCTAACAACCCTAAACATAACCCTAACCGCAACAAGAAGCTGAACCCGAGTTAGACCCGAAAAAACACGTACGGTGCCACTTTCTGCCATCAAAAAGTGCTCTCAGTGGAAGCCTTTGGGTACACCTGAACTCCCTGGGGGAGCCTTTACGCAACCCCACACTCAACAGGACTCTGCGTCTTCACTCTTTCCTAACAACCCTAAACATAACCCTAACCGCAACAAGAAGCTGAACCCGAGTTAGACCCGAAAAAACACGTACGGTGCCACTTTCTGCCATCAAAAAGTGCTCTCAGCGGAAGCCTTTGGGTACACCTGAACTCCCTGGGGGAGCCTTTACGCAACCCCACACTCAACAGGACTCTGCGTCTTCACTCTTTCCTAACAACCCTAAACATAACCCTAACCGCAACAAGAAGCTGAACCCGAGTTAGACCCGAAAAAACACGTACGGTGCCACTTTCTGCCATCAAAAAGTGCTCTCAGCGGAAGCCTTTGGGTACACCTGAACTCCCTGGGGGAGCCTTTACACAACCCCACACTCAACAGGACTCTGCGTCTTCACTCTTTCCTAACAACCCTAAACATAACCCTAACCGCAACAAGAAGCTGAACCCGAGTTAGACCCGAAAAAACACGTACGGTGCCACTTTCTGCCATCAAAAAGTGCTCCCAGCAGAAGCCTTTGGGTACACCTGAACTCCCTGGGGGAGCCTTTACGCAACCCCACACTCAACAGGACTCTGCGTCTTCACTCTTTCCTAACAACCCTAAACATAACCCTAACCGGAACAAGAAGCTGAACCCGAGTTAGACCCGAAAAAACACGTACGGTGCCACTTTCTGCCATCAAAAAGTGCTCTCAGCGGAAGCCTTTGGGTACACCTGAACTCCCTGGGGGAGCCTTTACGCAACCCCACACTCAACAGGACTCTGCGTCTTCACTCTTTCCTAACAACCCTAAACATAACCCTAACCGCAACAAGAAGCTGAACCCGAGTTAGACCCGAAAAAACACGTACGGTGCCACTTTCTGCCATCAAAAAGTGCTCTCAGCGGAAGCCTTTGGGTACACCTGAACTCCCTGGGGGAGCCTTTACGCAACCCCACACTCAACAGGACTCTGCGTCTTCACTCTTTCCTAACAACCCTAAACATAACCCTAACCGCAACAAGAAGCTGAACCCGAGTTAGACCTGAAAAAACACGTACGGTGCCACTTTCTGCCATCAAAAAGTGCTCTCAGCGGAAGCCTTTGGGTACACCTGAACTCCCTGGGGGAGCCTTTACGCAACCCCACACTCAACAGGACTCTGCGTCTTCACTCTTTCCTAACAACCCTAAACATAACCCTAACCGCAACAAGAAGCTCAACCCGAGTTAGACCCGAAAAAACACGTACGGTGCCACTTTCTGCCATCAAAAAGTGCTCTCAGCGGAAGCCTTTGGGTACACCTGAACTCCCTGGGGGAGCCTTTACGCAACCCCACACTCAACAGGACTCTGCGTCTTCACTCTTTCCTAACAACCCTAAACATAACCCTAACCGCAACAAGAAGCTCAACCCGAGTTAGACCCGAAAAAACACGTACGGTGCCACTTTCTGCCATCAAAAAGTGCTCTCAGCGGAAGCCTTTGGGTACACCTGAACTCCCTGGGGGAGCCTTTACGCAACCCCACACTCAACAGGATTCTGCGTCTTCACTCTTTCCTAACAACCCTAAACATAACCCTAACCGCAACAAGAAGCTGAACCCGAGTTAGACCCGAAAAAACACGTACGGTGCCACTTTCTGCCATCAAAAAGTGCTCTCAGCGGAAGCCTTTGGGTACACCTGAACTCCCTGGGGGAGCCTTTACGCAACCCCACACTCAACAGGACTCTGCGTCTTCACTCTTTCCTAACAACCCTAAACATAACCCTAACCGCAACAAGAAGCTCAACCCGAGTTAGACCCGAAAAAACACGTACGGTGCCACTTTCTGCCATCAAAAAGTGCTCTCAGCGGAAGCCTTTGGGTACACCTGAACTCCCTGGGGGAGCCTTTACGCAACCCCACACTCAACAGGACTCTGCGTCTTCACTCTTTCCTAACAACCCTAAACATAACCCTAACCGCAACAAGAAGCTCAACCCGAGTTAGACCCGAAAAAACACGTACGGTGCCACTTTCTGCCATCAAAAAGTGCTCTCAGTGGAAGCCTTTGGGTACACCTGAACTCCCTGGGGGAGCCTTTACGCAACCCCACACTCAACAGGACTCTGCGTCTTCACTCTTTCCTAACAACCCTAAACATAACCCTAACCGCAACAAGAAGCTGAACCCGAGTTAGACCCGAAAAAACACGTACGGTGCCACTTTCTGCCATCAAAAAGTGCTCTCAGCGGAAGCCTTTGGGTACACCTGAACTCCCTGGGGGAGCCTTTACGCAACCCCACACTCAACAGGACTCTGCGTCTTCACTCTTTCCTAACAACCCTAAACATAACCCTAACCGCAACAAGAAGCTGAACCCGAGTTAGACCCGAAAAAACACGTACGGTGCCACTTTCTGCCATCAAAAAGTGCTCTCAGCGGAAGCCTTTGGGTACACCTGAACTCCCTGGGGGAGCCTTTACACAACCCCACACTCAACAGGACTCTGCGTCTTCACTCTTTCCTAACAACCCTAAACATAACCCTAACCGCAACAAGAAGCTGAACCCGAGTTAGACCCGAAAAAACACGTACGGTGCCACTTTCTGCCATCAAAAAGTGCTCCCAGCAGAAGCCTTTGGGTACACCTGAACTCCCTGGGGGAGCCTTTACGCAACCCCACACTCAACAGGACTCTGCGTCTTCACTCTTTCCTAACAACCCTAAACATAACCCTAACCGGAACAAGAAGCTGAACCCGAGTTAGACCCGAAAAAACACGTACGGTGCCACTTTCTGCCATCAAAAAGTGCTCTCAGCGGAAGCCTTTGGGTACACCTGAACTCCCTGGGGGAGCCTTTACGCAACCCCACACTCAACAGGACTCTGCGTCTTCACTCTTTCCTAACAACCCTAAACATAACCCTAACCGCAACAAGAAGCTCAACCCGAGTTAGACCCGAAAAAACACGGACGGTGCCACTTTCTGCCATCAAAAAGTGCTCTCAGTGGAAGCCTTTGGGTACACCTGAACTCCCTGGGGGAGCCTTTACGCAACCCCACACTCAACAGGACTCTGCGTCTTCACTCTTTCCTAACAACCCTAAACATAACCCTAACCGCAACAAGAAGCTGAACCCGAGTTAGACCCGAAAAAACACGTACGGTGCCACTTTCTGCCATCAAAAAGTGCTCTCAGCGGAAGCCTTTGGGTACACCTGAACTCCCTGGGGGAGCCTTTACGCAACCCCACACTCAACAGGACTCTGCGTCTTCACTCTTTCCTAACAACCCTAAACATAACCCTAACCGCAACAAGAAGCTGAACCCGAGTTAGACCCGAAAAAACACGTACGGTGCCACTTTCTGCCATCAAAAAGTGCTCTCAGCGGAAGCCTTTGGGTACACCTGAACTCCCTGGGGGAGCCTTTACACAACCCCACACTCAACAGGACTCTGCGTCTTCACTCTTTCCTAACAACCCTAAACATAACCCTAACCGCAACAAGAAGCTGAACCCGAGTTAGACCCGAAAAAACACGTACGGTGCCACTTTCTGCCATCAAAAAGTGCTCCCAGCAGAAGCCTTTGGGTACACCTGCACTCCCTGGGGGAGCCTTTACGCAACCCCACACTCAACAGGACTCTGCGTCTTCACTCTTTCCTAACAACCCTAAACATAACCCTAACCGGAACAAGAAGCTGAACCCGAGTTAGACCCGAAAAAACACGTACGGTGCCACTTTCTGCCATCAAAAAGTGCTCTCAGCGGAAGCCTTTGGGTACACCTGAACTCCCTGGGGGAGCCTTTACGCAACCCCACACTCAACAGGACTCTGCGTCTTCACTCTTTCCTAACAACCCTAAACATAACCCTAACCGCAACAAGAAGCTGAACCCGAGTTAGACCCGAAAAAACACGTACGGTGCCACTTTCTGCCATCAAAAAGTGCTCTCAGCGGAAGCCTTTGGGTACACCTGAACTCCCTGGGGGAGCCTTTACGCAACCCCACACTCAACAGGACTCTGCGTCTTCACTCTTTCCTAACAACCCTAAACATAACCCTAACCGCAACAAGAAGCTGAACCCGAGTTAGACCTGAAAAAACACGTACGGTGCCACTTTCTGCCATCCAAAAGTGCTCTCAGCGGAAGCCTTTGGGTACACCTGAACTCCCTGGGGGAGCCTTTACGCAACCCCACACTCAACAGGACTCTGCGTCTTCACTCTTTCCTAACAACCCTAAACATAACCCTAACCGCAACAAGAAGCTGAACCCGAGTTAGACCCGAAAAAACACGTACGGTGCCACTTTCTGCCATCAAAAAGTGCTCTCAGCGGAAGCCTTTGGGTACACCTGAACTCCCTGGGGGAGCCTTTACGCAACCCCACACTCAACAGGACTCTGCGTCTTCACTCTTTCCTAACAACCCTAAACATAACCCTAACCGCAACAAGAAGCTGAACCCGAGTTAGACCCGAAAAAACACGTACGGTGCCACTTTCTGCCATCAAAAAGTGCTCTCAGCGGAAGCCTTTGGGTACACCTGAACTCCCTGGGGGAGCCTTTACGCAACCCCACACTCAACAGGACTCTGCGTCTTCACTCTTTCCTAACAACCCTAAACATAACCCTAACCGCAACAAGAAGCTGAACCCGAGTTAGACCCGAAAAAACACGTACGGTGCCACTTTCTGCCATCAAAAAGTGCTCTCAGCGGAAGCCTTTGGGTACACCTGAACTCACTGGGGGAGCCTTTACGCAACCCCACACTCAACAGGACTCTGCGTCTTCACTCTTTCCTAACAACCCTAAACATAACCCTAACCGCAACAAGAAGCTGAACCCGAGTTAGACCCGAAAAAACACGTACGGTGCCACTTTCTGCCATCAAAAAGTGCTCTCAGCGGAAGCCTTTGGGTACACCTGAACTCCCTGGGGGAGCCTTTACGCAACCCCACACTCAACAGGACTCTGCGTCTTCACTCTTTCCTAACAACCCTAAACATAACCCTAACCGCAACAAGAAGCTGAACCCGAGTTAGACCCGAAAAAACACGTACGGTGCCACTTTCTGCCATCAAAAAGTGCTCTCAGCGGAAGCCTTTGGGTACACCTGAACTCCCTGGGGGAGCCTTTACGCAACCCCACACTCAACAGGACTCTGCGTCTTCACTCTTTCCTAACAACCCTAAACATAACCCTAACCGCAACAAGAAGCTGAACCCGAGTTAGACCCGAAAAAACACGGACGGTGCCACTTTCTGCCATCAAAAAGTGCTCTCAGCGGAAGCCTTTGGGTACACCTGAACTCCCTGGGGGAGCCTTTACGCAACCCCACACTCAACAGGACTCTGCGTCTTCACTCTTTCCTTACAACCCTAAACATAACCCTAACCGCAACAAGAAGCTCAACCCGAGTTAGACCCGAAAAAACACGTACGGTGCCACTTTCTGCCATCAAAAAGTGCTCTCAGCGGAAGCCTTTGGGTACACCTGAACTCCCTGGGGGAGCCTTTACGCAACCCCACACTCAACAGGACTCTGCGTCTTCACTCTTTCCTAACAACCCTAAACATAACCCTAACCGCAACAAGAAGCTGAACCCGAGTTAGACCCGAAAAAACACGTACGGTGCCACTTTCTGCCATCAAAAAGTGCTCTCAGCGGAAGCCTTTGGGTACACCTGAACTCCCTGGGGGAGCCTTTACGCAACCCCACACTCAACAGGACTCTGCGTCTTCACTCTTTCCTAACAACCCTAAACATAACCCTAACCGCAACAAGAAGCTGAACCCGAGTTAGACCCGAAAAAACACGTACGGTGCCACTTTCTGCCATCAAAAAGTGCTCTCAGCGGAAGCCTTTGGGTACACCTGAACTCCCTGGGGGAGCCTTTACGCAACCCCACACTCAACAGGACTCTGCGTCTTCACTCTTTCCTAACAACCCTAAACATAACCCTAACCGCAACAAGAAGCTGAACCCGAGTTAGACCCGAAAAAACACGTACGGTGCCACTTTCTGCCATCAAAAAGTGCTCTCAGCGGAAGCCTTTGGGTACACCTGAACTCACTGGGGGAGCCTTTACGCAACCCCACACTCAACAGGACTCTGCGTCTTCACTCTTTCCTAACAACCCTAAACATAACCCTAACCGCAACAAGAAGCTGAACCCGAGTTAGACCCGAAAAAACACGTACGGTGCCACTTTCTGCCATCAAAAAGTGCTCTCAGCGGAAGCCTTTGGGTACACCTGAACTCCCTGGGGGAGCCTTTACGCAACCCCACACTCAACAGGACTCTGCGTCTTCACTCTTTCCTAACAACCCTAAACATAACCCTAACCGCAACAAGAAGCTGAACCCGAGTTAGACCCGAAAAAACACGTACGGTGCCACTTTCTGCCATCAAAAAGTGCTCTCAGCGGAAGCCTTTGGGTACACCTGAACTCCCTGGGGGAGCCTTTATGCAACCCCACACTCAACAGGACTCTGCGTCTTCACTCTTTCCTAACAACCCTAAACATAACCCTAACCGCAACAAGAAGCTGAACCCGAGTTAGACCCGAAAAAACACGTACGGTGCCACTTTCTGCCATCAAAAAGTGCTCTCAGCGGAAGCCTTTGGGTACACCTGAACTCCCTGGGGGAGCCTTTACGCAACCCCACACTCAACAGGACTCTGCGTCTTCACTCTTTCCTAACAACCCTAAACATAACCCTAACCGCAACAAGAAGCTGAACCCGAGTTAGACCCGAAAAAACACGTACGGTGCCACTTTCTGCCATCAAAAAGTGCTCTCAGCGGAAGCCTTTGGGTACACCTGAACTCCCTGGGGGAGCCTTTACGCAACCCCACACTCAACAGGACTCTGCGTCTTCACTCTTTCCTAACAACCCTAAACATAACCCTAACCGCAACAAGAAGCTCAACCCGAGTTAGACCCGAAAAAACACGTACGGTGCCACTTTCTGCCATCAAAAAGTGCTCTCAGCGGAAGCCTTTGGGTACACCTGAACTCCCTGGGGGAGCCTTTACGCAACCCCACACTCAACAGGACTCTGCGTCTTCACTCTTTCCTAACAACCCTAAACATAACCCTAACCGCAACAAGAAGCTGAACCCGAGTTAGACCCGAAAAAACACGTACGGTGCCACTTTCTGCCATCAAAAAGTGCTCTCAGCGGAAGCCTTTGGGTACACCTGAACTCCCTGGGGGAGCCTTTACGCAACCCCACACTCAACAGGACTCTGCGTCTTCACTCTTTCCTAACAACCCTAAACATAACCCTAACCGCAACAAGAAGCTCAACCCGAGTTAGACCCGAAAAAACACGTACGGTGCCACTTTCTGCCATCAAAAAGTGCTCTCAGCGGAAGCCTTTGGGTACACCTGAACTCCCTGGGGGAGCCTTTACGCAACCCCACACTCAACAGGACTCTGCGTCTTCACTCTTTCCTAACAACCCTAAACATAACCCTAACCGCAACAAGAAGCTGAACCCGAGTTAGACCCGAAAAAACACGTACGGTGCCACTTTCTGCCATCAAAAAGTGCTCTCAGCGGAAGCCTTTGGGTACACCTGAACTCCCTGGGGGAGCCTTTACGCAACCCCACACTCAACAGGACTCTGCGTCTTCACTCTTTCCTAACAACCCTAAACATAACCCTAACCGCAACAAGAAGCTGAACCCGAGTTAGACCCGAAAAAACACGTACGGTGCCACTTTCTGCCATCAAAAAGTGCTCTCAGCGGAAGCCTTTGGGTACACCTGAACTCCCTGGGGGAGCCTTTACGCAACCCCACACTCAACAGGACTCTGCGTCTTCACTCTTTCCTAACAACCCTAAACATAACCCTAACCGCAACAAGAAGCTGAACCCGAGTTAGACCCGAAAAAAACACGTACGGTGCCACTTTCTGCCATCAAAAAGTGCTCTCAGCGGAAGCCTTTGGGTACACCTGAACTCCCTGGGGGAGCCTTTACACAACCCCACACTCAACAGGACTCTGCGTCTTCACTCTTTCCTAACAACCCTAAACATAACCCTAACCGCAACAAGAAGCTGAACCCGAGTTAGACCCGAAAAAACACGTACGGTGCCACTTTCTGCCATCAAAAAGTGCTCCCAGCAGAAGCCTTTGGGTACACCTGAACTCCCTGGGGGAGCCTTTACGCAACCCCACACTCAACAGGACTCTGCGTCTTCACTCTTTCCTAACAACCCTAAACATAACCCTAACCGGAACAAGAAGCTGAACCCGAGTTAGACCCGAAAAAACACGTACGGTGCCACTTTCTGCCATCAAAAAGTGCTCTCAGCGGAAGCCTTTGGGTACACCTGAACTCCCTGGGGGAGCCTTTACGCAACCCCACACTCAACAGGACTCTGCGTCTTCACTCTTTCCTAACAACCCTAAACATAACCCTAACCGCAACAAGAAGCTGAACCCGAGTTAGACCCGAAAAAACACGTGCGGTGCCACTTTCTGCCATCAAAAAGTGCTCTCAGTGGAAGCCTTTGGGTACACCTGAACTCCCTGGGGGAGCCTTTACGCAACCCCACACTCAACAGGACTCTGCGTCTTCACTCTTTCCTAACAACCCTAAACATAACCCTAACCGCAACAAGAAGCTGAACCCGAGTTAGACCCGAAAAAACACGTACGGTGCCACTTTCTGCCATCAAAAAGTGCTCTCAGCGGAAGCCTTTGGGTACACCTGAACTCCCTGGGGGAGCCTTTACGCAACCACACACTCAACAGGACTCTGCGTCTTCACTCTTTCCTAACAACCCTAAACATAACCCTAACCGCAACAAGAAGCTGAACCCGAGTTAGACCTGAAAAAACACGTACGGTGCCACTTTCTGCCATCAAAAAGTGCTCTCAGCGGAAGCCTTTGGGTACACCTGAACTCCCTGGGGGAGCCTTTACGCAACCCCACACTCAACAGGACTCTGCGTCTTCACTCTTTCCTAACAACCCTAAACATAACCCTAACCGCAACAAGAAGCTGAACCCGAGTTAGACCCGAAAAAACACGTACGGTGCCACTTTCTGCCATCAAAAAGTGCTCTCAGCGGAAGCCTTTGGGTACACCTGAACTCCCTGGGGGAGCCTTTACGCAACCCCACACTCAACAGGACTCTGCGTCTTCACTCTTTCCTAACAACCCTAAACATAACCCTAACCGCAACAAGAAGCTGAACCCGAGTTAGACCCGAAAAAACACGTACGGTGCCACTTTCTGCCATCAAAAAGTGCTCTCAGCGGAAGCCTTTGGGTACACCTGAACTCCCTGGGGGAGCCTTTACGCAACCACACACTCAACAGGACTCTGCGTCTTCACTCTTTCCTAACAACCCTAAACATAACCCTAACCGCAACAAGAAGCTGAACCCGAGTTAGACCTGAAAAAACACGTACGGTGCCACTTTCTGCCATCAAAAAGTGCTCTCAGCGGAAGCCTTTGGGTACACCTGAACTCCCTGGGGGAGCCTTTACGCAACCCCACACTCAGCAGGACTCTGCGTCTTCACTCTTTCCTAACAACCCTAAACATAACCCTAACCGCAACAAGAAGCTCAACCCGAGTTAGACCCGAAAAAACACGTACGGTGCCACTTTCTGCCATCCAAAAGTGCTCTCAGCGGAAGCCTTTGGGTACACCTGAACTCCCTGGGGGAGCCTTTACGGAACCCCACACTCAACAGGACTCTGCGTCTTCACTCTTTCCTAACAACCCTAAACATAACCCTAACCGCAACAAGAAGCTGAACCCGAGTTAGACCCGAAAAAACACGTACGGTGCCACTTTCTGCCATCAAAAAGTGCTCTCAGCGGAAGCCTTTGGGTACACCTGAACTCCCTGGGGGAGCCTTTACGCAACCCCACACTCAACAGGACTCTGCGTCTTCACTCTTTCCTAACAACCCTAAACACAACCCTAACCGCAACAAGAAGCTGAACCCGAGTTAGACCCGAAAAAACACGGACGGTGCCACTTTCTGCCATCAAAAAGTGCTCTCAGCGGAAGCCTTTGGGTACACCTGAACTCCCTGGGGGAGCCTTTACGCAACCCCACACTCAACAGGACTCTGCGTCTTCACTCTTTCCTAACAACCCTAAACATAACCCTAACCGCAACAAGAAGCTGAACCCGAGTTAGACCCGAAAAAACACGTACGGTGCCACTTTCTGCCATCAAAAAGTGCTCTCAGCGGAAGCCTTTGGGTACACCTGAACTCCCTGGGGGAGCCTTTACGCAACCCCACACTCAACAGGACTCTGCGTCTTCACTCTTTCCTAACAACCCTAAACATAACCCTAACCGCAACAAGAAGCTGAACCCGAGTTAGACCTGAAAAAACACGTACGGTGCCACTTTCTGCCATCAAAAAGTGCTCTCAGCGGAAGCCTTTGGGTACACCTGAACTCCCTGGGGGAGCCTTTACGCAACCCCACACTCAACAGGACTCTGCGTCTTCACTCTTTCCTAACAACCCTAAACATAACCCTAACCGCAACAAGAAGCTCAACCCGAGTTAGACCCGAAAAAACACGTACGGTGCCACTTTCTGCCATCAAAAAGTGCTCTCAGCGGAAGCCTTTGGGTACACCTGAACTCCCTGGGGGAGCCTTTACGCAACCCCACACTCAACAGGACTCTGCGTCTTCACTCTTTCCTAACAACCCTAAACATAACCCTAACCGCAACAAGAAGCTGAACCCGAGTTAGACCCGAAAAAACACGTACGGTGCCACTTTCTGCCATCAAAAAGTGCTCTCAGCGGAAGCCTTTGGGTACACCTGAACTCCCTGGGGGAGCCTTTACACAACCCCACACTCAACAGGACTCTGCGTCTTCACTCTTTCCTAACAACCCTAAACATAACCCTAACCGCAACAAGAAGCTGAACCCGAGTTAGACCCGAAAAAACACGTACGGTGCCACTTTCTGCCATCAAAAAGTGCTCTCAGCGGAAGCCTTTGGGTACACCTGAACTCCCTGGGGGAGCCTTTACGCAACCCCACACTCAACAGGACTCTGCGTCTTCACTCTTTCCTAACAACCCTAAACATAACCCTAACCGCAACAAGAAGCTGAACCCGAGTTAGACCCGAAAAAACACGTACGGTGCCACTTTCTGCCATCAAAAAGTGCTCCCAGCAGAAGCCTTTGGGTACACCTGAACTCCCTGGGGGAGCCTTTACGCAACCCCACACTCAACAGGACTCTGCGTCTTCACTCTTTCCTAACAACCCTAAACATAACCCTAACCGCAACAAGAAGCTGAACCCGAGTTAGACCCGAAAAAACACGTACGGTGCCACTTTCTGCCATCCAAAAGTGCTCTCAGCGGAAGCCTTTGGCTACACCTGAACTCCCTGGGGGAGCCTTTACGCAACCCCACACTCAACAGGACTCTGCGTCTTCACTCTTTCCTAACAACCCTAAACATAACCCTAACCGCAACAAGAAGCTGAACCCGAGTTAGACCCGAAAAAACATGTACGGTGCCACTTTCTGCCATCAAAAAGTGCTCCCAGCAGAAGCCTTTGGGTACACCTGAACTCCCTGGGGGAGCCTTTACGCAACCCCACACTCAACAGGACTCTGCGTCTTCACTCTTTCCTAACAACCCTAAACATAACCCTAACCGCAACAAGAAGCTCAACCCGAGTTAGACCCGAAAAAACACGTACAGTGCCACTTTCTGCCATCAAAAAGTGCTCTCAGTGGAAGCCTTTGGGTACACCTGAACTCCCTGGGGGAGCCTTTACGGAACCCCACACTCAACAGGACTCTGCGTCTTCACTCTTTCCTAACAACCCTAAACATAACCCTAACCGCAACAAGAAGCTGAACCCGAGTTAGACCCGAAAAAACACGTACGGTGCCACTTTCTGCCATCCAAAAGTGCTCTCAGCGGAAGCCTTTGGGTACACCTGAACTCCCTGGGGGAGCCTTTACGCAACCCCACACTCAACAGGACTCTGCGTCTTCACTCTTTCCTAACAACCCTAAACATAACCCTAACCGCAACAAGAAGCTGAACCCGAGTTAGACCCGAAAAAACACGTACGGTGCCACTTTCTGCCATCAAAAAGTGCTCTCAGCGGAAGCCTTTGGGTACACCTGAACTCCCTGGGGGAGCCTTTACGCAACCCCACACTCAACAGGACTCTGCGTCTTCACTCTTTCCTAACAACCCTAAACATAACCCTAACCGCAACAAGAAGCTGAACCCGAGTTAGACCTGAAAAAACACGTACGGTGCCACTTTCTGCCATCAAAAAGTGCTCTCAGCGGAAGCCTTTGGGTACACCTGAACTCCCTGGGGGAGCCTTTACGCAACCCCACACTCAACAGGACTCTGCGTCTTCACTCTTTCCTAACAACCCTAAACATAACCCTAACCGCAACAAGAAGCTCAACCCGAGTTAGACCCGAAAAAACACGGACGGTGCCACTTTCTGCCATCAAAAAGTGCTCTCAGCGGAAGCCTTTGGGTACACCTGAACTCCCTGGGGGAGCCTTTACGCAACCCCACACTCAACAGGACTCTGCGTCTTCACTCTTTCCTAACAACCCTAAACATAACCCTAACCGCAACAAGAAGCTGAACCCGAGTTAGACCCGAAAAAACACGTACGGTGCCACTTTCTGCCCTCAAAAAGTGCTCTCAGTGGAAGCCTTTGGGTACACCTGAACTCCCTGGGGGAGCCTTTACGCAACCCCACACTCAACAGGACTCTGCGTCTTCACTCTTTCCTAACAACCCTAAACATAACCCTAACCGCAACAAGAAGCTGAACCCGAGTTAGACCCGAAAAAACACGTACGGTGCCACTTTCTGCCATCAAAAAGTGCTCTCAGCGGAAGCCTTTGGGTACACCTGAACTCCCTGGGGGAGCCTTTACGCAACCCCACACTCAACAGGACTCTGCGTCTTCACTCTTTCCTAACAACCCTAAACATAACCCTAACCGCAACAAGAAGCTGAACCCGAGTTAGACCCGAAAAAACACGTACGGTGCCACTTTCTGCCATCAAAAAGTGCTCTCAGCGGAAGCCTTTGGGTACACCTGAACTCCCTGGGGGAGCCTTTACGCAACCCCACACTCAACAGGACTCTGCGTCTTCACTCTTTCCTAACAACCCTAAACATAACCCTAACCGCAACAAGAAGCTGAACCCGAGTTAGACCCGAAAAAACACGTACGGTGCCACTTTCTGCCATCAAAAAGTGCTCTCAGCGGAAGCCTTTGGGTACACCTGAACTCCCTGGGGGAGCCTTTACGCAACCCCACACTCAACAGGACTCTGCGTCTTCACTCTTTCCTAACAAGCCTAAACATAACCCTAACCGCAACAAGAAGCTGAACCCGAGTTAGACCCGAAAAAACACGTACGGTGCCACTTTCTGCCATCAAAAAGTGCTCTCAGCGGAAGCCTTTGGGTACACCTGAACTCCCTGGGGGAGCCTTTACGCAACCCCACACTCAACAGGACTCTGCGTCTTCACTCTTTCCTAACAACCCTAAACATAACCCGAACCGCAACAAGAAGCTGAACCCGAGTTAGACCCGAAAAAACACGTACGGTGCCACTTTCTGCCATCCAAAAGTGCTCTCAGCGGAAGCCTTTGGGTACACCTGAACTCCCTGGGGGAGCCTTTACGCAACCCCACACTCAACAGGACTCTGCGTCTTCACTCTTTCCTAACAACCCTAAACATAACCCTAACCGCAACAAGAAGCTGAACCCGAGTTAGACCCGAAAAAACACGTACGGTGCCACTTTCTGCCATCAAAAAGTGCTCTCAGCGGAAGCCTTTGGGTACACCTGAACTCCCTGGGGGAGCCTTTACACAACCCCACACTCAACAGGACTCTGCGTCTTCACTCTTTCCTAACAACCCTAAACATAACCCTAACCGCAACGAGAAGCTGAACCCGAGTTAGACCCGAAAAAACACGTACGGTGCCACTTTCTGCCATCAAAAAGTGCCCTCAGCGGAAGCCTTTGGGTACACCTGAACTCCCTGGGGGAGCCTTTACGCAACCCCACACTCAACAGGACTCTGCGTCTTCACTCTTTCCTAACAACCCTAAACATAACCCTAACCGCAACAAGAAGCTGAACCCGAGTTAGACCCGAAAAAACACGTACGGTGCCACTTTCTGCCATCAAAAAGTGCTCTCAGTGGAAGCCTTTGGGTACACCTGAACTCCCTGGGGGAGCCTTTACGCAACCCCACACTCAACAGGACTCTGCGTCTTCACTCTTTCCTAACAACCCTAAACATAACCCTAACCGCAACAAGAAGCTGAACCCGAGTTAGACCCGAAAAAACACGTACGGTGCCACTTTCTGCCATCAGAAAGTGCTCTCAGCGGAAGCCTTTGGGTACACCTGAACTCCCTGGGGGAGCCTTTACGCAACCCCACACTCAACAGGACTCTGCGTCTTCACTCTTTCCTAACAACCCTAAACATAACCCTAACCGCAACAAGAAGCTGAACCCGAGTTAGACCCGAAAAAACACGTACGGTGCCACTTTCTGCCATCAAAAAGTGCTCTCAGCGGAAGCCTTTGGGTACACCTGAACTCCCTGGGGGAGCCTTTACGCAACCCCACACTCAACAGGACTCTGCGTCTTCACTCTTTCCTAACAACCCTAAACATAACCCTAACCGCAACAAGAAGCTGAACCCGAGTTAGACCCGAAAAAACACGTACGGTGCCACTTTCTGCCATCCAAAAGTGCTCTCAGCGGAAGCCTTTGGGTACACCTGAACTCCCTGGGGGAGCATTTACTCAACCCCACACTCAACAGGACTCTGCGTCTTCACTCTTTCCTAACAACCCTAAACATAACCCTAACCGCAACAAGAAGCTGAACCCGAGTTAGACCCGAAAAAACACGTACTGTGCCACTTTCTGCCATCAAAAAGTGCTCTCAGCGGAAGCCTTTGGGTACACCTGAACTCCCTGGGGGAGCCTTTACGCAACCCCACACTCAACAGGACTCTGCGTCTTCACTCTTTCCTAACAACCCTAAACATAACCCTAACCGCAACAAGAAGCTGAACCCGAGTTAGACCCGAAAAAACACGTACGGTGCCACTTTCTGCCATCAAAAAGTGCTCTCAGCGGAAGCCTTTGGGTACACCTGAACTCCCTGGGGGAGCCTTTACGCAACCCCACACTCAACAGGACTCTGCGTCTTCACTCTTTCCTAACAACCCTAAACATAACCCTAACCGCAACAAGAAGCTCAACCCGAGTTAGACCTGAAAAAACACGTACGGTGCCACTTTCTGCCATCCAAAAGTGCTCTCAGCGGAAGCCTTTGGGTACACCTGAACTCCCTGGGGGAGCCTTTACACAACCCCACACTCAACAGGACTCTGCGTCTTCACTCTTTCCTAACAACCCTAAACATAACCCTAACCGCAACGAGAAGCTGAACCCGAGTTAGACCCGAAAAAACACGTACGGTGCCACTTTCTGCCATCAAAAAGTGCTCTCAGCGGAAGCCTTTGGGTACACCTGAACTCCCTGGGGGAGCCTTTACGCAACCCCACACTCAACAGGACTCTGCGTCTTCACTCTTTCCTAACAACCCTAAACATAACCCTAACGGCAACAAGAAGCTGAACCCGAGTTAGACCCGAAAAAGCACGTACGGTGCCACTTTCTGCCATCAAAAAGTGCTCTCAGCGGAAGCCTTTGGGTACACCTGAACTCCCTGGGGGAGCCTTTACGCAACCCCACACTCAACAGGACTCTGCGTCTTCACTCTTTCCTAACAACCCTAAACATAACCCTAACCGCAACAAGAAGCTGAACCCGAGTTAGACCCGAAAAAACACGTACGGTGCCACTTTCTGCCATCAAAAAGTGCTCTCAGCGGAAGCCTTTGGGTACACCTGAACTCCCTGGGGGAGCCTTTACGCAACCCCACACTCAACAGGACTCTGCGTCTTCACTCTTTCCTAACAACCCTAAACATAACCCTAACCGCAACAAGAAGCTGAACCCGAGTTAGACCCGAAGAAACACGTACGGTGCCACTTTCTGCCATCAAAAATTGCTCTCAGCGGAAGCCTTTGGGTACACCTGAACTCCCTGGGGGAGCCTTTACGCAACCCCACACTCAACAGGACTCTGCGTCTTCACTCTTTCCTAACAACCCTAAACATAACCCTAACCGGAACAAGTAGCTGAACCCGAGTTAGACCCGAAAAAACACGTACGGTGCCACTTTCTGCCATCAAAAAGTGCTCTCAGCGGAAGCCTTTGGGTACACCTGAACTCCCTGGGGGAGCCTTTACGCAACCCCACACTCAACAGGACTCTGCGTCTTCACTCTTTCCTAACAACCCTAAACATAAGCCTAACCGCAACAAGAAGCTGAACCCGAGTTAGACCCGAAAAAACACGTACGGTGCCACTTTCTGCCATCAAAAAGTGCTCTCAGCGGAAGCCTTTGGGTACACCTGAACTCCCTGGGGGAGCCTTTACGCAACCCCACACTCAACAGGACTCTGCGTCTTCACTCTTTCCTAACAACCCTAAACATAACCCTAACCGCAACAAGAAGCTGAACCCGAGTTAGACCCGAAAAAACACGTACGGTGCCACTTTCTGCCATCCAAAAGTGCTCTCAGCGGAAGCCTTTGGGTACACCTGAACTCCCTGGGGGAGCCTTTACGCAACCCCGCACTCAACAGGACTCTGCGTCTTCACTCTTTCCTAACAACCCTAAACATAACCCTAACCGCAACAAGAAGCTGAACCCGAGTTAGACCCGAAAAAACACGTACGGTGCCACTTTCTGCCATCCAAAAGTGCTCTCAGCGGAAGCCTTTGGGTACACCTGAACTCCCTGGGGGAGCCTTTACGCAACCCCACACTCAACAGGACTCTGCGTCTTCACTCTTTCCTAACAACCCTAAACATAACCCTAACCGGAACAAGTAGCTGAACCCGAGTTAGACCCGAAAAAACACGTACGGTGCCACTTTCTGCCATCAAAAAGTGCTCTCAGCGGAAGCCTTTGGGTACACCTGAACTCCCTGGGGGAGCCTTTACGCAACCCCACACTCAACAGGACTCTGCGTCTTCACTCTTTCCTAACAACCCTAAACATAAGCCTAACCGCAACAAGAAGCTGAACCCCAGTTAGACCCGAAAAAACACGTACGGTGCCACTTTCTGCCATCAAAAAGTGCTCTCAGCGGAAGCCTTTGGGTACACCTGAACTCCCTGGGGGAGCCTTTACGCAACCCCACACTCAACAGGACTCTGCGTCTTCACTCTTTCCTAACAACCCTAAACATAACCCTAACCGCAACAAGAAGCTGAACCCGAGTTAGACCCGAAAAAACACGTACGGTGCCACTTTCTGCCATCAAAAAGTGCTCTGAGCGGAAGCCTTTGGGTACACCTGAACTCCCTGGGGGAGCCTTTACGCAACCCCGCACTCAACAGGACTCTGCGTCTTCACTCATTCCTAACAACCCTAAACATAACCCTAACCGCAACAAGAAGCTGAACCCGAGTTAGACCCGAAAAAACACGTACGGTGCCACTTTCTGCCATCAAAAAGTGCTCTCAGCGGAAGCCTTTGGGTACACCTGAACTCCCTGGGGGAGCCTTTACGCAACCCCACACTCAACAGGACTCTGCGTCTTCACTCTTTCCTAACAACCCTAAACATAACCCTAACCGCAACAAGAAGCTGAACCCGAGTTAGACCCGAAAAAACACGTACGGTGCCACTTTCTGCCATCAAAAAGTGCTCTCAGCGGAAGCCTTTGGGTACACCTGAACTCCCTGGGGGAGCCTTTACGCAACCCCACACTCAACAGGACTCTGCGTCTTCACTCTTTCCTAACAACCCTAAACATAACCCTAACCGCAACAAGAAGCTGAACCCGAGTTAGACCCGAAAAAACACGTACGGTGCCACTTTCTGCCATCAAAAAGTGCTCTCAGCGGAAGCCTTTGGGTACACCTGAACTCCCTGGGGGAGCCTTTACGCAACCCCGCACTCAACAGGACTCTGCGTCTTCACTCATTCCTAACAACCCTAAACATAACCCTAACCGCAACAAGAAGCTGAACCCGAGTTAGACCCGAAAAAACACGTACGGTGCCACTTTCTGCCATCAAAAAGTGCTCTCAGCGGAAGCCTTTGGGTACACCTGAACTCCCTGGGGGAGCCTTTACGCAACCCCACACTCAACAGGACTCTGCGTCTTCACTCTTTCCTAACAACCCTAAACATAACCCTAACCGCAACAAGTAGCTGAACCCGAGTTAGACCCGAAAAAACACGTACGGTGCCACTTTCTGCCATCAAAAAGTGCTCTCAGCGGAAGCCTTTGGGTACACCTGAACTCCCTGGGGGAGCCTTTACGCAACCCCACACTCAACAGGACTCTGCGTCTTCACTCTTTCCTAACAACCCTAAACATAAGCCTAACCGCAACAAGAAGCTGAACCCGAGTTAGACCCGAAAAAACACGTACGGTGCCACTTTCTGCCATCAAAAAGTGCTCTCAGCGGAAGCCTTTGGGTACACCTGAACTCCCTGGGGGAGCCTTTACGCAACCCCACACTCAACAGGACTCTGCGTCTTCACTCTTTCCTAACAACCCTAAACATAACCCTAACCGCAACAAGAAGCTGAACCCGAGTTAGACCCGAAAAAACACGTACGGTGCCACTTTCTGCCATCAAAAAGTGCTCTCAGCGGAAGCCTTTGGGTACACCTGAACTCCCTGGGGGAGCCTTTACGCAACCCCACACTCAACAGGACTCTGCGTCTTCACTCTTTCCTAACAACCCTAAACATAAGCCTAACCGCAACAAGAAGCTGAACCCGAGTTAGACCCGAAAAAACACGTACGGTGCCACTTTCTGCCATCAAAAAGTGCTCTCAGCGGAAGCCTTTGGGTACACCTGAACTCCCTGGGGGAGCCTTTACGCAACCCCACACTCAACAGGACTCTGCGTCTTCACTCTTTCCTAACAACCCTAAACATAACCCTAACCGGAACAAGAAGCTGAACCCGAGTTAGACCCGAAAAAACACGTACGGTGCCACTTTCTGCCATCAAAAAGTGCTCTCAGCGGAAGCCTTTGGGTACACCTGAACTCCCTGGGGGAGCCTTTACGCAACCCCACACTCAACAGGACTCTGCGTCTTCACTCTTTCCTAACAACCCTAAACATAACCCTAACCGCAACAAGAAGCTGAACCCGAGTTAGACCCGAAAAAACACATACGGTGCCACTTTCTGCCATCAAAAAGTGCTCTCAGCGGAAGCCTTTGGGTACACCTGAACTCCCTGGGGGAGCCTTTACGCAACCCCACACTCAACAGGACTCTGCGTCTTCACTCTTTCCTAACAACCCTAAACATAACCCTAACCGCAACAAGAAGCTGAACCCGAGTTAGACCCGAAAAAACACGTACGGTGCCACTTTCTGCCATCAAAAAGTGCTCTCAGCGGAAGCCTTTGGGTACACCTGAACTCCCTGGGGGAGCCTTTACGCAACCCCACACTCAACAGGACTCTGCGTCTTCACTCTTTCCTAACAACCCTAAACATAACCCTTACCGC
Source organism: Anser anser (assembly GCF_964211835.1). Classification (NCBI taxonomy): domain Eukaryota; kingdom Metazoa; phylum Chordata; class Aves; order Anseriformes; family Anatidae; genus Anser; species Anser anser. The sequence goes on from NW_028154209.1 coordinate 57,299, forward strand.
AACAAGAAGCTGAACCCGAGTTAGACCCGAAAAAACACGTACGGTGCCACTTTCTGCCATCAAAAAGTGCTCTGAGCGGAAGCCTTTGGGTACACCTGAACTCCCTGGGGGAGCCTTTACGCAACCCCGCACTCAACAGGACTCTGCGTCTTCACTCATTCCTAACAACCCTAAACATAACCCTAACCGCAACAAGAAGCTGAACCCGAGTTAGACCCGAAAAAACACGTACGGTGCCACTTTCTGCCATCAAAAAGTGCTCTCAGCGGAAGCCTTTGGGTACACCTGAACTCCCTGGGGGAGCCTTTACGCAACCCCACACTCAACAGGACTCTGCGTCTTCACTCTTTCCTAACAACCCTAAACATAACCCTAACCGCAACAAGAAGCTGAACCCGAGTTAGACCCGAAAAAACACGTACGGTGCCACTTTCTGCCATCAAAAAGTGCTCTCAGCGGAAGCCTTTGGGTACACCTGAACTCCCTGGGGGAGCCTTTACGCAACCCCACACTCAACAGGACTCTGCGTCTTCACTCTTTCCTAACAACCCTAAACATAACCCTAACCGCAACAAGAAGCTGAACCCGAGTTAGACCCGAAAAAACACGTACGGTGCCACTTTCTGCCATCAAAAAGTGCTCTCAGCGGAAGCCTTTGGGTACACCTGAACTCCCTGGGGGAGCCTTTACGCAACCCCGCACTCAACAGGACTCTGCGTCTTCACTCATTCCTAACAACCCTAAACATAACCCTAACCGCAACAAGAAGCTGAACCCGAGTTAGACCCGAAAAAACACGTACGGTGCCACTTTCTGCCATCAAAAAGTGCTCTCAGCGGAAGCCTTTGGGTACACCTGAACTCCCTGGGGGAGCCTTTACGCAACCCCACACTCAACAGGACTCTGCGTCTTCACTCTTTCCTAACAACCCTAAACATAACCCTAACCGCAACAAGTAGCTGAACCCGAGTTAGACCCGAAAAAACACGTACGGTGCCACTTTCTGCCATCAAAAAGTGCTCTCAGCGGAAGCCTTTGGGTACACCTGAACTCCCTGGGGGAGCCTTTACGCAACCCCACACTCAACAGGACTCTGCGTCTTCACTCTTTCCTAACAACCCTAAACATAAGCCTAACCGCAACAAGAAGCTGAACCCGAGTTAGACCCGAAAAAACACGTACGGTGCCACTTTCTGCCATCAAAAAGTGCTCTCAGCGGAAGCCTTTGGGTACACCTGAACTCCCTGGGGGAGCCTTTACGCAACCCCACACTCAACAGGACTCTGCGTCTTCACTCTTTCCTAACAACCCTAAACATAACCCTAACCGCAACAAGAAGCTGAACCCGAGTTAGACCCGAAAAAACACGTACGGTGCCACTTTCTGCCATCAAAAAGTGCTCTCAGCGGAAGCCTTTGGGTACACCTGAACTCCCTGGGGGAGCCTTTACGCAACCCCACACTCAACAGGACTCTGCGTCTTCACTCTTTCCTAACAACCCTAAACATAAGCCTAACCGCAACAAGAAGCTGAACCCGAGTTAGACCCGAAAAAACACGTACGGTGCCACTTTCTGCCATCAAAAAGTGCTCTCAGCGGAAGCCTTTGGGTACACCTGAACTCCCTGGGGGAGCCTTTACGCAACCCCACACTCAACAGGACTCTGCGTCTTCACTCTTTCCTAACAACCCTAAACATAACCCTAACCGGAACAAGAAGCTGAACCCGAGTTAGACCCGAAAAAACACGTACGGTGCCACTTTCTGCCATCAAAAAGTGCTCTCAGCGGAAGCCTTTGGGTACACCTGAACTCCCTGGGGGAGCCTTTACGCAACCCCACACTCAACAGGACTCTGCGTCTTCACTCTTTCCTAACAACCCTAAACATAACCCTAACCGCAACAAGAAGCTGAACCCGAGTTAGACCCGAAAAAACACATACGGTGCCACTTTCTGCCATCAAAAAGTGCTCTCAGCGGAAGCCTTTGGGTACACCTGAACTCCCTGGGGGAGCCTTTACGCAACCCCACACTCAACAGGACTCTGCGTCTTCACTCTTTCCTAACAACCCTAAACATAACCCTAACCGCAACAAGAAGCTGAACCCGAGTTAGACCCGAAAAAACACGTACGGTGCCACTTTCTGCCATCAAAAAGTGCTCTCAGCGGAAGCCTTTGGGTACACCTGAACTCCCTGGGGGAGCCTTTACGCAACCCCACACTCAACAGGACTCTGCGTCTTCACTCTTTCCTAACAACCCTAAACATAACCCTTACCGCAACAAGAAGCTGAACCCGAGTTAGACCCGAAAAAACACGTACGGTGCCACTTTCTGCCATCAAAAAGTGCTCTCAGCGGAAGCCTTTGGGTACACCTGAACTCCCTGGGGGAGCCTTTACGCAACCCCACACTCAACAGGACTCTGCGTCTTCACTCTTTCCTAACAACCCTAAACATAACCCTAACCGCAACAAGAAGCTGAACCCGAGTTAGACCCGAAAAAACACGTACGGTGCCACTTTCTGCCATCAAAAAGTGCTCTCAGCGGAAGCCTTTGGGTACACCTGAACTCCCTGGGGGAGCCTTTACGCAACCCCGCACTCAACAGGACTCTGCGTCTTCACTCTTTCCTAACAACCCTAAACATAACCCTAACCGCAACAAGAAGCTGAACCCGAGTTAGACCCGAAAAAACACGTACGGTGCCACTTTCTGCCATCAAAAAGTGCTCTCAGCGGAAGCCTTTGGGTACACCTGAACTCCCTGGGGGAGCCTTTACGCAACCCCACACTCAACAGGACTCTGCGTCTTCACTCATTCCTAACAACCCTAAACAAAACCCTAACCGCAACAAGAAGCTGAACCCGAGTTAGACCCGAAAAAACACGTACGGTGCCACTTTCTGCCATCAAAAAGTGCTCTCAGCGGAAGCCTTTGGGTACACCTGAACTCCCTGGGGGAGCCTTTACGCAACCCCGCATTCAACAGGACTCTGCGTCTTCACTCATTCCTAACAACCCTAAACATAACCCTAACCGCAACAAGAAGCTGAACCCGAGTTAGACCCGAAAAAACACGTACGGTGCCACTTTCTGCCATCAAAAAGTGCTCTCAGCGGAAGCCTTTGGGTACACCTGAACTCCCTGGGGGAGCCTTTACGCAACCCCGCACTCAACAGGACTCTGCGTCTTCACTCTTTCCTAACAACTCTAAACATAACCCTAACCGCAACAAGAAGCTGAACCCGAGTTAGACCCGAAAAAACACGTACGGTGCCACTTTCTGCCATCAAAAAGTGCTCTGAGCGGAAGCCTTTGGGTACACCTGAACTCCCTGGGGGAGCCTTTACGCAACCCCACACTCAACAGGACTCTGCGTCTTCACTCTTTCCTAACAACCCTAAACATAACCCTAACCGCAACAAGAAGCTCAACCCGAGTTAGACCCGAAAAAACACGTACGGTGCCACTTTCTGCCATCAAAAAGTGCTCTCAGCGGAAGCCTTTGGGTACACCTGAACTCCCTGGGGGAGCCTTTACGCAACCCCACACTCAACAGGACTCTGCGTCTTCACTCTTTCCTAACAACCCTAAACATAACCCTAACCGCAACAAGAAGCTGAACCCGAGTTAGACCCGAAAAAACACGTACGGTGCCACTTTCTGCCATCAAAAAGTGCTCCCAGCGTTAGCCTTTGGGTACACCTGAACTCCCTGGGGGAGCCTTTACGAAACCCCACACTCAACAGGACTCTGCGTCTTCACTCTTTCCTAACAACCCTAAACATAACCCTAACCGCAACAAGAAGCTGAACCCGAGTTAGACCCGAAAAAACACGTACGGTGCCACTTTCTGCCATCAAAAAGTGCTCTCAGCGGAAGCCTTTGGGTACACCTGAACTCCCTGGGGGAGCCTTTACGCAACCCCACACTCAACAGGACTCTGCGTCTTCACTCTTTCCTAACAACCCTAAACATAACCCTAACCGCAACAAGAAGCTGAACCCGAGTTAGACCCGAAAAAACACGTACGGTGCCTTTTTCTGACATCAAAAAGTGCTCTCAGCGGAAGCCTTTGGGTACACCTGAACTCCCTGGGGGAGCCTTTACGCAACCCCACACTCAACAGGACTCTGCGTCTTCACTCTTTCCTAACAACCCTAAACATAAGCCTAACCGCAACAAGAAGCTGAACCCGAGTTAGACCCGAAAAAACACGTACGGTGCCACTTTCTGCCATCCAAAAGTGCTCTCAGCGGAAGCCTTTGGGTACACCTGAACTCCCTGGGGGAGCCTTTACGCAACCCCACACTCAACAGGACTCTGCGTCTTCACTCTTTCCTAACAACCCTAAACATAACCCTAACCGCAACAAGAAGCTGAACCCGAGTTAGACCCGAAAAAACACGTACGGTGCCACTTTCTGCCATCAAAAAGTGCTCTCAGCGGAAGCCTTTGGGTACACCTGAACTCCCTGGGGGAGCCTTTACGCAACCCCACACTCAACAGGACTCTGCGTCTTCACTCTTTCCTAACAACCCTAAACATAACCCTAACCGCAACAAGAAGCTGAACCCGAGTTAGACCCGAAAAAACACGTACGGTGCCACTTTCTGCCATCAAAAAGTGCTCTCAGCGGAAGCCTTTGGGTACACCTGAACTCCCTGGGGGAGCCTTTACGCAACCCCACACTCAACAGGACTCTGCGTCTTCACTCTTTCCTAACAACCCTAAACATAACCCTAACCGCAACAAGAAGCTGAACCCGAGTTAGACCCGAAAAAACACGTACGGTGCCACTTTCTGCCATCCAAAAGTGCTCTCAGCGGAAGCCTTTGGGTACACCTGAACTCCCTGGGGGAGCCTTTACGCAACCCCACACTCAACAGGACTCTGCGTCTTCACTCTTTCCTAACAACCCTAAACATAACCCTAACCGGAACAAGTAGCTGAACCCGAGTTAGACCCGAAAAAACACGTACGGTGCCACTTTCTGCCATCAAAAAGTGCTCTCAGCGGAAGCCTTTGGGTACACCTGAACTCCCTGGGGGAGCCTTTACGCAACCCCACACTCAACAGGACTCTGCGTCTTCACTCTTTCCTAACAACCCTAAACATAAGCCTAACCGCAACAAGAAGCTGAACCCCAGTTAGACCCGAAAAAACACGTACGGTGCCACTTTCTGCCATCAAAAAGTGCTCTCAGCGGAAGCCTTTGGGTACACCTGAACTCCCTGGGGGAGCCTTTACGCAACCCCACACTCAACAGGACTCTGCGTCTTCACTCTTTCCTAACAACCCTAAACATAACCCTAACCGCAACAAGAAGCTGAACCCGAGTTAGACCCGAAAAAACACGTACGGTGCCACTTTCTGCCATCAAAAAGTGCTCTGAGCGGAAGCCTTTGGGTACACCTGAACTCCCTGGGGGAGCCTTTACGCAACCCCGCACTCAACAGGACTCTGCGTCTTCACTCATTCCTAACAACCCTAAACATAACCCTAACCGCAACAAGAAGCTGAACCCGAGTTAGACCCGAAAAAACACGTACGGTGCCACTTTCTGCCATCAAAAAGTGCTCTCAGCGGAAGCCTTTGGGTACACCTGAACTCCCTGGGGGAGCCTTTACGCAACCCCACACTCAACAGGACTCTGCGTCTTCACTCTTTCCTAACAACCCTAAACATAACCCTAACCGCAACAAGAAGCTGAACCCGAGTTAGACCCGAAAAAACACGTACGGTGCCACTCTCTGCCATCAAAAAGTGCTCTCAGCGGAAGCCTTTGGGTACACCTGAACTCCCTGGGGGAGCCTTTACGCAACCCCACACTCAACAGGACTCTGCGTCTTCACTCTTTCCTAACAACCCTAAACATAACCCTAACCGCAACAAGAAGCTGAACCCGAGTTAGACCCGAAAAAACACGTACGGTGCCACTTTCTGCCATCAAAAAGTGCTCTCAGCGGAAGCCTTTGGGTACACCTGAACTCCCTGGGGGAGCCTTTACGCAACCCCGCACTCAACAGGACTCTGCGTCTTCACTCATTCCTAACAACCCTAAACATAACCCTAACCGCAACAAGAAGCTGAACCCGAGTTAGACCCGAAAAAACACGTACGGTGCCACTTTCTGCCATCAAAAAGTGCTCTCAGCGGAAGCCTTTGGGTACACCTGAACTCCCTGGGGGAGCCTTTACGCAACCCCACACTCAACAGGACTCTGCGTCTTCACTCTTTCCTAACAACCCTAAACATAACCCTAACCGCAACAAGTAGCTGAACCCGAGTTAGACCCGAAAAAACACGTACGGTGCCACTTTCTGCCATCAAAAAGTGCTCTCAGCGGAAGCCTTTGGGTACACCTGAACTCCCTGGGGGAGCCTTTACGCAACCCCACACTCAACAGGACTCTGCGTCTTCACTCTTTCCTAACAACCCTAAACATAAGCCTAACCGCAACAAGAAGCTGAACCCGAGTTAGACCCGAAAAAACACGTACGGTGCCACTTTCTGCCATCAAAAAGTGCTCTCAGCGGAAGCCTTTGGGTACACCTGAACTCCCTGGGGGAGCCTTTACGCAACCCCACACTCAACAGGACTCTGCGTCTTCACTCTTTCCTAACAACCCTAAACATAACCCTAACCGCAACAAGAAGCTGAACCCGAGTTAGACCCGAAAAAACACGTACGGTGCCACTTTCTGCCATCAAAAAGTGCTCTCAGCGGAAGCCTTTGGGTACACCTGAACTCCCTGGGGGAGCCTTTACGCAACCCCACACTCAACAGGACTCTGCGTCTTCACTCTTTCCTAACAACCCTAAACATAAGCCTAACCGCAACAAGAAGCTGAACCCGAGTTAGACCCGAAAAAACACGTACGGTGCCACTTTCTGCCATCAAAAAGTGCTCTCAGCGGAAGCCTTTGGGTACACCTGAACTCCCTGGGGGAGCCTTTACGCAACCCCACACTCAACAGGACTCTGCGTCTTCACTCTTTCCTAACAACCCTAAACATAACCCTAACCGGAACAAGAAGCTGAACCCGAGTTAGACCCGAAAAAACACGTACGGTGCCACTTTCTGCCATCAAAAAGTGCTCTCAGCGGAAGCCTTTGGGTACACCTGAACTCCCTGGGGGAGCCTTTACGCAACCCCACACTCAACAGGACTCTGCGTCTTCACTCTTTCCTAACAACCCTAAACATAACCCTAACCGCAACAAGAAGCTGAACCCGAGTTAGACCCGAAAAAACACATACGGTGCCACTTTCTGCCATCAAAAAGTGCTCTCAGCGGAAGCCTTTGGGTACACCTGAACTCCCTGGGGGAGCCTTTACGCAACCCCACACTCAACAGGACTCTGCGTCTTCACTCTTTCCTAACAACCCTAAACATAACCCTAACCGCAACAAGAAGCTGAACCCGAGTTAGACCCGAAAAAACACGTACGGTGCCACTTTCTGCCATCAAAAAGTGCTCTCAGCGGAAGCCTTTGGGTACACCTGAACTCCCTGGGGGAGCCTTTACGCAACCCCACACTCAACAGGACTCTGCGTCTTCACTCTTTCCTAACAACCCTAAACATAACCCTTACCGCAACAAGAAGCTGAACCCGAGTTAGACCCGAAAAAACACGTACGGTGCCACTTTCTGCCATCAAAAAGTGCTCTCAGCGGAAGCCTTTGGGTACACCTGAACTCCCTGGGGGAGCCTTTACGCAACCCCACACTCAACAGGACTCTGCGTCTTCACTCTTTCCTAACAACCCTAAACATAACCCTAACCGCAACAAGAAGCTGAACCCGAGTTAGACCCGAAAAAACACGTACGGTGCCACTTTCTGCCATCAAAAAGTGCTCTCAGCGGAAGCCTTTGGGTACACCTGAACTCCCTGGGGGAGCCTTTACGCAACCCCACACTCAACAGGACTCTGCGTCTTCACTCTATCCTAACAACCCTAAACAAAACCCTAACCGCAACAAGAAGCTGAACCCGAGTTAGACCCGAAAAAACACGTACGGTGCCACTTTCTGCCATCAAAAAGTGCTCTCAGCGGAAGCCTTTGGGTACACCTGAACTCCCTGGGGGAGCCTTTACGCAACCCCGCATTCAACAGGACTCTGCGTCTTCACTCATTCCTAACAACCCTAAACATAACCCTAACCGCAACAAGAAGCTGAACCCGAGTTAGACCCGAAAAAACACGTACGGTGCCACTTTCTGCCATCAAAAAGTGCTCTCAGCGGAAGCCTTTGGGTACACCTGAACTCCCTGGGGGAGCCTTTACGCAACCCCGCACTCAACAGGACTCTGCGTCTTCACTCTTTCCTAACAACTCTAAACATAACCCTAACCGCAACAAGAAGCTGAACCCGAGTTAGACCCGAAAAAACACGTACGGTGCCACTTTCTGCCATCAAAAAGTGCTCTGAGCGGAAGCCTTTGGGTACACCTGAACTCCCTGGGGGAGCCTTTACGCAACCCCACACTCAACAGGACTCTGCGTCTTCACTCTTTCCTAACAACCCTAAACATAACCCTAACCGCAACAAGAAGCTCAACCCGAGTTAGACCCGAAAAAACACGTACGGTGCCACTTTCTGCCATCAAAAAGTGCTCTCAGCGGAAGCCTTTGGGTACACCTGAACTCCCTGGGGGAGCCTTTACGCAACCCCACACTCAACAGGACTCTGCGTCTTCACTCTTTCCTAACAACCCTAAACATAACCCTAACCGCAACAAGAAGCTGAACCCGAGTTAGACCCGAAAAAACACGTACGGTGCCACTTTCTGCCATCAAAAAGTGCTCCCAGCGTTAGCCTTTGGGTACACCTGAACTCCCTAGGGGAGCCTTTACGAAACCCCACACTCAACAGGACTCTGCGTCTTCACTCTTTCCTAACAACCCTAAACATAACCCTAACCGCAACAAGAAGCTGAACCCGAGTTAGACCCGAAAAAACACGTACGGTGCCACTTTCTGCCATCCAAAAGTGCTCTCAGCGGAAGCCTTTGGGTACACCTGAACTCCCTGGGGGAGCCTTTACGCAACCCCACACTCAACAGGACTCTGCGTCTTCACTCTTTCCTAACAACCCTAAACATAACCCTAACCGCAACAAGAAGCTGAACCCGAGTTAGACCCGAAAAAACACGTACGGTGCCTTTTTCTGACATCAAAAAGTGCTCTCAGCGGAAGCCTTTGGGTACACCTGAACTCCCTGGGGGAGCCTTTACGCAACCCCACACTCAACAGGACTCTGCGTCTTCACTCTTTCCTAACAACCCTAAACATAAGCCTAACCGCAACAAGAAGCTGAACCCGAGTTAGACCCGAAAAAACACGTACGGTGCCACTTTCTGCCATCCAAAAGTGCTCTCAGCGGAAGCCTTTGGGTACACCTGAACTCCCTGGGGGAGCCTTTACGCAACCCCACACTCAACAGGACTCTGCGTCTTCACTCTTTCCTAACAACCCTAAACATAACCCTAACCGCAACAAGAAGCTGAACCCGAGTTAGACCCGAAAAAACACGTACGGTGCCACTTTCTGCCATCAAAAAGTGCTCTCAGCGGAAGCCTTTGGGTACACCTGAACTCCCTGGGGGAGCCTTTACGCAACCCCACACTCAACAGGACTCTGCGTCTTCACTCTTTCCTAACAACCCTAAACATAACCCTAACCGCAACAAGAAGCTGAACCCGAGTTAGACCCGAAAAAACACGTACGGTGCCACTTTCTGCCATCAAAAAGTGCTCTCAGCGGAAGCCTTTGGGTACACCTGAACTCCCTGGGGGAGCCTTTACGCAACCCCACACTCAACAGGACTCTGCGTCTTCACTCTTTCCTAACAACCCTAAACATAACCCTAACCGCAACAAGAAGCTGAACCCGAGTTAGACCCGAAAAAACACGTACGGTGCCACTTTCTGCCATCCAAAAGTGCTCTCAGCGGAAGCCTTTGGGTACACCTGAACTCCCTGGGGGAGCCTTTACGCAACCCCACACTCAACAGGACTCTGCGTCTTCACTCTTTCCTAACAACCCTAAACATAACCCTAACCGCAACAAGAAGCTGAACCCGAGTTAGACCCGAAAAAACACGTACGGTGCCACTTTCTGCCATCAAAAAGTGCTCTCAGCGGAAGCCTTTGGGTACACCTGAACTCCCTGGGGGAGCCTTTACGCAACCCCACACTCAACAGGACTCTGCGTCTTCACTCTTTCCTAACAACCCTAAACATAACCCTAACCGCAACAAGAAGCTGAACCCGAGTTAGACCCGAAAAAACACGTACGGTGCCACTTTCTGCCATCAAAAAGTGCTCTCAGCGGAAGCCTTTGGGTACACCTGAACTCCCTGGGGGAGCCTTTACGCAACCCCACACTCAACAGGACTCTGCGTCTTCACTCTTTCCTAACAACCCTAAACATAACCCTAACCGCAACAAGAAGCTGAACCCGAGTTAGACCCGAAAAAACACGTACGGTGCCACTTTCTGCCATCAAAAAGTGCTCTCAGCAGAAGCCTTTGGGTACACCTGAACTCCCTGGGGGAGCCTTTACGCAACCCCACACTCAACAGGACTCTGCGTCTTCACTCTTTCCTAACAACCCTAAACATAACCCTAACCGGAACAAGTAGCTGAACCCGAGTTAGACCCGAAAAAACACGTACGGTGCCACTTTCTGCCATCAAAAAGTGCTCTCAGCGGAAGCCTTTGGGTACACCTGAACTCCCTGGGGGAGCCTTTACGCAACCCCACACTCAACAGGACTCTGCGTCTTCACTCTTTCCTAACAACCCTAAACATAAGCCTAACCGCAACAAGAAGCTGAACCCGAGTTAGACCCGAAAAAACACGTACGGTGCCACTTTCTGCCATCAAAAAGTGCTCTCAGCGGAAGCCTTTGGGTACACCTGAACTCCCTGGGGGAGCCTTTACGCAACCCCACACTCAACAGGACTCTGCATCTTCACTCTTTCCTAACAACCCTAAACATAACCCTAACCGCAACAAGAAGCTGAACCCGAGTTAGACCCGAAAAAACACGTACGGTGCCACTTTCTGCCATCAAAAAGTGCTCTGAGCGGAAGCCTTTGGGTACACCTGAACTCCCTGGGGGAGCCTTTACGCAACCCCGCACTCAACAGGACTCTGCGTCTTCACTCTTTCCTAACAACCCTAAACATAACCCTAACCGCAACAAGAAGCTCAACCCGAGTTAGACCCGAAAAAACACGTACGGTGCCACTTTCTGCCATCAAAAAGTGCTCTCAGCAGAAGCCTTTGGGTACACCTGAACTCCCTGGGGGAGCCTTTACGCAACCCCACACTCAACAGGACTCTGCGTCTTCACTCTTTCCTAACAACCCTAAACATAACCCTAACCGGAACAAGTAGCTGAACCCGAGTTAGACCCGAAAAAACACGTACGGTGCCACTTTCTGCCATCAAAAAGTGCTCTCAGCGGAAGCCTTTGGGTACACCTGAACTCCCTGGGGGAGCCTTTACGCAACCCCACACTCAACAGGACTCTGCGTCTTCACTCTTTCCTAACAACCCTAAACATAAGCCTAACCGCAACAAGAAGCTGAACCCCAGTTAGACCCGAAAAAACACGTACGGTGCCACTTTCTGCCATCAAAAAGTGCTCTCAGCGGAAGCCTTTGGGTACACCTGAACTCCCTGGGGGAGCCTTTACGCAACCCCACACTCAACAGGACTCTGCGTCTTCACTCTTTCCTAACAACCCTAAACATAACCCTAACCGCAACAAGAAGCTGAACCCGAGTTAGACCCGAAAAAACACGTACGGTGCCACTTTCTGCCATCAAAAAGTGCTCTGAGCGGAAGCCTTTGGGTACACCTGAACTCCCTGGGGGAGCCTTTACGCAACCCCGCACTCAACAGCACTCTGCGTCTTCACTCATTCCTAACAACCCTAAACATAACCATAACCGCAACAAGAAGCTGAACCCGAGTTAGACCCGAAAAAACACGTACGGTGCCACTTTCTGCCATCAAAAAGTGCTCTCAGCGGAAGCCTTTGGGTACACCTGAACTCCCTGGGGGAGCCTTTACGCAACCCCACACTCAACAGGACTCTGCGTCTTCACTCTTTCCTAACAACCCTAAACATAACCCTAACCGGAACAAGAAGCTCAACCCGAGTTAGACCCGAAAAAACACGTACGGTGCCACTTTCTGCCATCAAAAAGTGCTCTCAGCGGAAGCCTTTGGGTACACCTGAACTCCCTGGGGGAGCCTTTACGCAACCCCACACTCAACAGGACTCTGCGTCTTCACTCTTTCCTAACAACCCTAAACATAACCCTAACCGCAACAGGAAGCTGAACCCGAGTTAGACCCGAAAAAACACGTACGGTGCCACTTTCTGCCATCAAAAAGTGCTCTCAGCGGAAGCCTTTGGGTACACCTGAACTCCCTGGGGGAGCCTTTACGCAACCCCACACTCAACAGGACTCTGCGTCTTCACTCTTTCCTAACAACCCTAAACATAACCCTAACCGCAACAAGAAGCTGAACCCGAGTTAGACCCGAAAAAACACGTACGGTGCCACTTTCTGCCATCAAAAAGTGCTCTCAGCGGAAGCCTTTGGGTACACCTGAACTCCCTGGGGGAGCCTTTACGCAACCCCGCACTCAACAGGACTCTGCGTCTTCACTCATTCCTAACAACCCTAACATAACCCTAACCGCAACAAGAAGCTGAACCCGAGTTAGACCCGAAAAAACACGTACGGTGCCACTTTCTGCCATCAAAAAGTGCTCTCAGCGGAAGCCTTTGGGTACACCTGAACTCCCTGGGGGAGCCTTTACGCAACCCCACACTCAACAGGACTCTGCGTCTTCACTCTTTCCTAACAACCCTAAACATAACCCTAACCGCAACAAGTAGCTGAACCCGAGTTAGACCCGAAAAAACACGTACGGTGCCACTTTCTGCCATCCAAAAGTGCTCTCAGCGGAAGCCTTTGGGTACACCTGAACTCCCTGGGGGAGCCTTTACGCAACCCCACACTCAACAGGACTCTGCGTCTTCACTCTTTCCTAACAACCCTAAACATAAGCCTAACCGCAACAAGAAGCTGAACCCGAGTTAGACCCGAAAAAACACGTACGGTGCCACTTTCTGCCATCAAAAAGTGCTCTCAGCGGAAGCCTTTGGGTACACCTGAACTCCCTGGGGGAGCCTTTACGCAACCCCACACTCAACAGGACTCTGCGTCTTCACTCTTTCCTAACAACCCTAAACATAACCCTAACCGCAACAAGAAGCTCAACCCGAGTTAGACCCGAAAAAACACGTACGGTGCCACTTTCTGCCATCAAAAAGTGCTCTGAGCGGAAGCCTTTGGGTACACCTGAACTCCCTGGGGGAGCCTTTACGCAACCCCACACTCAACAGGACTCTGCGTCTTCACTCATTCCTAACAACCCTAAACATAACCCTAACCGCAACAAGAAGCTGAACCCGAGTTAGACCCGAAAAAACACGTACGGTGCCACTTTCTGCCATCAAAAAGTGCTCTCAGCGGAAGCCTTTGGGTACACCTGAACTCCCTGGGGGAGCCTTTACGCAACCCCACACTCAACAGGACTCTGCGTCTTCACTCTTTCCTAACAACCCTAAACATAACCCTAACCGCAACAAGAAGATGAACCCGAGTTAGACCCGAAAAAACACGTACGGTGCCACTTTCTGCCATCAAAAAGTGCTCTCAGCGGAAGCCTTTGGGTACACCTGAACTCCCTGGGGGAGCCTTTACGCAACCCCACACTCAACAGGACTCTGCGTCTTCACTCTTTCCTAACAACCCTAAACATAAGCCTAACCGCAACAAGAAGCTGAACCCGAGTTAGACCCGAAAAAACACGTACGGTGCCACTTTCTGCCATCAAAAAGTGCTCTCAGCGGAAGCCTTTGGGTACACCTGAACTAGCTGGGGGAGCCTTTACGCAACCCCACACTCAACAGGACTCTGCGTCTTCACTCTTTCCTAACAACCCTAAACATAACCCTAACCGGAACAAGAAGCTGAACCCGAGTTAGACCCGAAAAAACACGTACGGTGCCACTTTCTGCCATCAAAAAGTGCTCTCAGCGGAAGCCTTTGGGTACACCTGAACTCCCTGGGGGAGCCTTTACGCAACCCCACACTCAACAGGACTCTGCGTCTTCACTCTTTCCTAACAACCCTAAACATAACCCTAACCGCAACAAGAAGCTGAACCCGAGTTAGACCCGAAAAAACACGTACGGTGCCACTTTCTGCCATCAAAAAGTGCTCTCAGCGGAAGCCTTTGGGTACACCTGAACTCCCTGGGGGAGCCTTTACGCAACCCCACACTCAACAGGACTCTGCGTCTTCACTCTTTCCTAACAACCCTAAACATAACCCTTACCGCAACAAGAAGCTGAACCCGAGTTAGACCCGAAAAAACACGTACGGTGCCACTTTCTGCCATCAAAAAGTGCTCTCAGCGGAAGCCTTTGGGTACACCTGAACTCCCTGGGGGAGCCTTTACGCAACCCCACACTCAACAGGACTCTGCGTCTTCACTCTTTCCTAACAACCCTAAACATAACCCTAACCGCAACAAGAAGCTGAACCCGAGTTAGACCCGAAAAAACACGTACGGTGCCACTTTCTCCCATCAAAAAGTGCTCTCAGCAGAAGCCTTTGGGTACACCTGAACTCCCTGGGGGAGCCTTTACGCAACCCCACACTCAACAGGACTCTGCGTCTTCACTCTTTCCTAACAACCCTAAACATAACCCTAACCGCAACAAGAAGCTCAACCCGAGTTAGACCCGAAAAAACACGTACGGTGCCACTTTCTGCCATCAAAAAGTGCTCTCAGCGGAAGCCTTTGGGTACACCTGAACTCCCTGGGGGAGCCTTTACGCAACCCCACACTCAACAGGACTCTGCGTCTTCACTCTTTCCTAACAACCCTAAACATAACCCTAACCGCAACAAGAAGCTGAACCCGAGTTAGACCCGAAAAAACACGTACGGTGCCACTTTCTGCCATCAAAAAGTGCTCTCAGCGGAAGCCTTTGGGTACACCTGAACTCCCTGGGGGAGCCTTTACGCAACCCCGCATTCAACAGGACTCTGCGTCTTCACTCATTCCTAACAACCCTAAACATAACCCTAACCGCAACAAGAAGCTGAACCCGAGTTAGACCCGAAAAAACACGTACGGTGCCACTTTCTGCCATCAAAAAGTGCTCTCAGCGGAAGCCTTTGGGTACACCTGAACTCCCTGGGGGAGCCTTTACGCAACCCCGCACTCAACAGGACTCTGCGTCTTCACTCTTTCCTAACAACCCTAAACATAACCCTAACCGCAACAAGAAGCTGAACCCGAGTTAGACCCGAAAAAACACGTACGGTGCCACTTTCTGCCATCAAAAAGTGCTCTCAGCGGAAGCCTTTGGGTACACCTGAACTCCCTGGGGGAGCCTTTACGCAACCCCACACTCAACAGGACTCTGCGTCTTCACTCTTTCCTAACAACCCTAAACATAACCCTAACCGCAACAAGAAGCTCAACCCGAGTTAGACCCGAAAAAACACGTACGGTGCCACTTTCTGCCATCAAAAAGTGCTCTCAGCGGAAGCCTTTGGGTACACCTGAACTCCCTGGGGGAGCCTTTACGCAACCCCACACTCAACAGGACTCTGCGTCTTCACTCTTTCCTAACAACCCTAAACATAACCCTAACCGCAACAAGTAGCTGAACCCGAGTTAGACCCGAAAAAACACGTACGGTGCCACTTTCTGCCATCAAAAAGTGCTCTCAGCGGAAGCCTTTGGGTACACCTGAACTCCCTGGGGGAGCCTTTACGCAACCCCACACTCAACAGGACTCTGCGTCTTCACTCTTTCCTAACAACCCTAAACATAAGCCTAACCGCAACAAGAAGCTGAACCCGAGTTAGACCCGAAAAAACACGTACGGTGCCACTTTCTGCCATCAAAAAGTGCTCTCAGCGGAAGCCTTTGGGTACACCTGAACTCCCTGGGGGAGCCTTTACGCAACCCCACACTCAACAGGACTCTGCGTCTTCACTCTTTCCTAACAACCCTAAACATAACCCTAACCGCAACAAGAAGGTGAACCCGAGTTACACCCGAAAAAACACGTACGGTGCCACTTTCTGCCATCAAAAAGTGCTCTGAGCGGAAGCCTTTGGGTACACCTGAACTCCCTGGGGGAGCCTTTACGCAACCCCGCACTCAACAGGACTCTGCGTCTTCACTCATTCCTAACAACCCTAAACATAACCCTAACCGCAACAAGAAGCTGAACCCGAGTTAGACCCGAAAAAACACGTACGGTGCCACTTTCTGCCATCAAAAAGTGCTCTCAGCGGAAGCCTTTGGGTACACCTGAACTCCCTGGGGGAGCCTTTACGCAACCCCACACTCAACAGGACTCTGCGTCTTCACTCTTTCCTAACAACCCTAAACATAACCCTAACCGCAACAAGAAGCTGAACCCGAGTTAGACCCGAAAAAACACGTACGGTGCCACTTTCTGCCATCCAAAAGTGCTCTCAGCGGAAGCCTTTGGGTACACCTGAACTCCCTGGGGGAGCCTTTACGCAACCCCACACTCAACAGGACTCTGCGTCTTCACTCTTTCCTAACAACCCTAAACATAACCCTAACCGCAACAAGAAGCTGAACCCGAGTTAGACCCGAAAAAACACGTACGGTGCCACTTTCTGCCATCAAAAAGTGCTCTGAGCGGAAGCCTTTGGGTACACCTGAACTCCCTGGGGGAGCCTTTACGCAACCCCACACTCAACAGGACTCTGCGTCTTCACTCTTTCCTAACAACCCTAAACATAACCCTAACCGGAACAAGAAGCTGAACCCGAGTTAGACCCGAAAAAACACGTACGGTGCCACTTTCTGCCATCAAAAAGTGCTCTCAGCGGAAGCCTTTGGGTACACCTGAACTCCCTGGGGGAGCCTTTACGCAACCCCACACTCAACAGGACTCTGCGTCTTCACTCTTTCCTAACAACCCTAAACATAACCCTAACCGCAACAAGAAGCTGAACCCGAGTTAGACCCGAAAAAACACGTACGGTGCCACTTTCTGCCATCAAAAAGTGCTCTCAGCGGAAGCCTTTGGGTACACCTGAACTCCCTGGGGGAGCCTTTACGCAACCCCACACTCAACAGGACTCTGCGTCTTCACTCTTTCCTAACAACCCTAAACATAACCCTTACCGCAACAAGAAGCTGAACCCGAGTTAGACCCGAAAAAACACGTACGGTGCCACTTTCTGCCATCAAAAAGTGCTCTCAGCGGAAGCCTTTGGGTACACCTGAACTCCCTGGGGGAGCCTTTACGCAACCCCACACTCAACAGGACTCTGCGTCTTCACTCTTTCCTAACAACCCTAAACATAACCCTAACCGCAACAAGAAGCTGAACCCGAGTTAGACCCGAAAAAACACGTACGGTGCCACTTTCTGCCATCAAAAAGTGCTCTCAGCAGAAGCCTTTGGGTACACCTGAACTCCCTGGGGGAGCCTTTACGCAACCCCACACTCAACAGGACTCTGCGTCTTCACTCTTTCCTAACAACCCTAAACATAACCCTAACCGCAACAAGAAGCTCAACCCGAGTTAGACCCGAAAAAACACGTACGGTGCCACTTTCTGCCATCAAAAAGTGCTCTCAGCGGAAGCCTTTGGGTACACCTGAACTCCCTGGGGGAGCCTTTACGCAACCCCACACTCAGCAGGACTCTGCGTCTTCACTCTTTCCTAACAACCCTAAACATAACCCTAACCGCAACAAGAAGCTGAACCCGAGTTAGACCCGAAAAAACACGTACGGTGCCACTTTCTGCCATCAAAAAGTGCTCTCAGCGGAAGCCTTTGGGTACACCTGAACTCCCTGGGGGAGCCTTTACGCAACCCCACACTCAACAGGACTCTGCGTCTTCACTCTTTCCTAACAACCCTAAACATAACCCTAACCGCAACAAGAAGCTGAACCCGAGTTACACCCGAAAAAACACGTACGGTGCCACTTTCTGCCATCAAAAAGTGCTCTCAGCGGAAGCCTTTGGGTACACCTGAACTCCCTGGGGGAGCCTTTACGCAACCCCGCATTCAACAGGACTCTGCGTCTTCACTCATTCCTAACAACCCTAAACATAACCCTAACCGCAACAAGAAGCTGAACCCGAGTTAGACCCGAAAAAACACGTACGGTGCCACTTTCTGCCATCAAAAAGTGCTCTCAGCGGAAGCCTTTGGGTACACCTGAACTCCCTGGGGGAGCCTTTACGCAACCCCGCACTCAACAGGACTCTGCGTCTTCACTCTTTCCTAACAACCCTAAACATAACCCTAACCGCAACAAGAAGCTGAACCCGAGTTAGACCCGAAAAAACACGTACGGTGCCACTTTCTGCCATCAAAAAGTGCTCTCAGCGGAAGCCTTTGGGTACACCTGAACTCCCTGGGGGAGCCTTTACGCAACCCCACACTCAACAGGACTCTGCGTCTTCACTCTTTCCTAACAACCCTAAACATAACCCTAACCGCAACAAGAAGCTCAACCCGAGTTAGACCCGAAAAAACACGTACGGTGCCACTTTCTGCCATCAAAAAGTGCTCTCAGCGGAAGCCTTTGGGTACACCTGAACTCCCTGGGGGAGCCTTTACGCAACCCCACACTCAACAGGACTCTGCGTCTTCACTCTTTCCTAACAACCCTAAACATAACCCTAACCGCAACAAGAAGCTGAACCCGAGTTAGACCCAAAAAAACACGTACGGTGCCACTTTCTGCCATCAAAAAGTGCTCTCAGCGGAAGCCTTTGGGTACACCTGAACTCCCTGGGGGAGCCTTTACGAAACCCCACACTCAACAGGACTCTGCGTCTTCACTCTTTCCTAACAACCCTAAACATAACCCTAACCGCAACAAGAAGCTGAACCCGAGTTAGACCCGAAAAAACACGTACGGTGCCACTTTCTGCCATCAAAAAGTGCTCTCAGCGGAAGCCTTTGGGTACACCTGAACTCCCTGAGGGAGCCTTTACGCAACCCCACACTCAACAGGACTCTGCGTCTTCACTCTTTCCTAACAACCCTAAACATAACCCTAACCGCAACAAGAAGCTGAACCCGAGTTAGACCCGAAAAAACACGTACGGTGCCACTTTCTGCCATCAAAAAGTGCTCTCAGCAGAAGCCTTTGGGTACACCTGAACTCCCTGGGGGAGCCTTTACGCAACCCCACACTCAACAGGACTCTGCGTCTTCACTCTTTCCTAACAACCCTAAACATAACCCTAACCGCAACAAGTAGCTGAACCCGAGTTAGACCCGAAAAAACACGTACGGTGCCACTTTCTGCCATCCAAAAGTGCTCTCAGCGGAAGCCTTTGGGTACACCTGAACTCCCTGGGGGAGCCTTTACGCAACCCCACACTCAACAGGACTCTGCGTCTTCACTCTTTCCTAACAACCCTAAACATAACCCTAACCGCAACAAGAAGCTGAACCCGAGTTAGACCCGAAAAAACACGTACGGTGCCACTTTCTGCCATCAAAAAGTGCTCTCAGCGGAAGCCTTTGGGTACACCTGAACTCCCTGGGGGAGCCTTTACGCAACCCCACACTCAACAGGACTCTGCGTCTTCACTCTTTCCTAACAACCCTAAACATAACCCTAACCGCAACAAGAAGCTGAACCCGAGTTAGACCCGAAAAAACACGTACGGTGCCACTTTCTGCCATCCAAAAGTGCTCTCAGCGGAAGCCTTTGGGTACACCTGAACTCCCTGGGGGAGCCTTTACGCAACCCCGCACTCAACAGGACTCTGCGTCTTCACTCATTCCTAACAACCCTAAACATAACCCTAACCGCAACAAGAAGCTGAACCCGAGTTAGACCCGAAAAAACACGTACGGTGCCACTTTCTGCCATCAAAAAGTGCTCTCAGCGGAAGCCTTTGGGTACACCTGAACTCCCTGGGGGAGCCTTTACGCAACCCCACACTCAACAGGACTCTGCGTCTTCACTCTTTCCTAACAACCCTAAACATAACCCTAACCGCAACAAGAAGCTGAACCCGAGTTAGACCCGAAAAAACACGTACGGTGCCACTTTCTGCCATCAAAAAGTGCTCTCAGCGGAAGCCTTTGGGTACACCTGAACTCCCTGGGGGAGCCTTTACGCAACCCCACACTCAACAGGACTCTGCGTCTTCACTCTTTCCTAACAACCCTAAACATAACCCTAACCGCAACAAGAAGCTGAACCCGAGTTAGACCCGAAAAAACACGTACGGTGCCACTTTCTGCCATCAAAAAGTGCTCTCAGCGGAAGCCTTTGGGTACACCTGAACTCCCTGGGGGAGCCTTTACGCAACCCCACACTCAACAGGACTCTGCGTCTTCACTACTTCCTAACAACCCTAAACATAACCCTAACCGCAACAAGAAGCTGAACCCGAGTTAGACCCGAAAAAACACGGACGGTGCCACTTTCTGCCATCCAAAAGTGCTCTCAGCGGAAGCCTTTGGGTACACCTGAACTCCCTGGGGGAGCCTTTACGCAACCCCACACTCAACAGGACTCTGCGTCTTCACTCTTTCCTAACAACCCTAAACATAACCCTAACCGCAACAAGAAGCTGAACCCGAGTTAGACCCGAAAAAACACGGACGGTGCCACTTTCTGCCATCAAAAAGTGCTCTCAGCGGAAGCCTTTGGGTACACCTGAACTCCCTGGGGGAGCCTTTACGCAACCCCACACTCAACAGGACTCTGCGTCTTCACTCATTCCTAACAACCCTAAACATAACCCTAACCGCAACAAGAAGCTGAACCCGAGTTAGACCCGAAAAAACACGTACGGTGCCACTTTCTGCCATCCAAAAGTGCTCTCAGCGGAAGCCTTTGGGTACACCTGAACTCCCTGGGGGAGCCTTTACGCAACCCCACACTCAACAGGACTCTGCGTCTTCACTCTTTCCTAACAACCCTAAACATAACCCTAACCGCAACAAGAAGCTGAACCCGAGTTAGACCCGAAAAAACACGTACGGTGCCACTTTCTGCCATCAAAAAGTGCTCTCAGCAGAAGCCTTTGGGTACACCTGAACTCCCTGGGGGAGCCTTTACGCAACCCCACACTCAACAGGACTCTGCGTCTTCACTCTTTCCTAACAACCCTAAACATAACCCTAACCGCAACAAGTAGCTGAACCCGAGTTAGACCCGAAAAAACACGTACGGTGCCACTTTCTGCCATCAAAAAGTGCTCTCAGCGGAAGCCTTTGGGTACACCTGAACTCCCTGGGGGAGCCTTTACGCAATCCCACACTCAACAGGACTCTGCGTCTTCACTCTTTCCTAACAACCCTAAACATAAGCCTAACCGCAACAAGAAGCTGAACCCGAGTTAGACCCGAAAAAACACGTACGGTGCCACTTTCTGCCATCAAAAAGTGCTCTCAGCGGAAGCCTTTGGGTACACCTGAACTCCCTGGGGGAGCCTTTACGCAACCCCACACTCAACAGGACTCTGCGTCTTCACTCTTTCCTAACAACCCTAAACAGAACCCTAACCGCAACAAGAAGCTGAACCCGAGTTAGACCCGAAAAAACACGTACGGTGCCACTTTCTGCCATCAAAAAGTGCTCTGAGCGGAAGCCTTTGGGTACACCTGAACTCCCTGGGGGAGCCTTTACGCAACCCCACACTCAACAGGACTCTGCGTCTTCACTCTTTCCTAACAACCCTAAACATAACCCTTACCGCAACAAGAAGCTGAACCCGAGTTAGACCCGAAAAAACACGTACGGTGCCACTTTCTGCCATCAAAAAGTGCTCTCAGCAGAAGCCTTTGGGTACACCTGAACTCCCTGGGGGAGCCTTTACGCAACCCCACACTCAACAGGACTCTGCGTCTTCACTCTTTCCTAACAACCCTAAACATAACCCTAACCGCAACAAGTAGCTGAACCCGAGTTAGACCCGAAAAAACACGTACGGTGCCACTTTCTGCCATCAAAAAGTGCTCTCAGCGGAAGCCTTTGGGTACACCTGAACTCCCTGGGGGAGCCTTTACGCAACCCCACACTCAACAGGACTCTGCGTCTTCACTCTTTCCTAACAACCCTAAACATAACCCTAACCGCAACAAGAAGCTGAACCCGAGTTAGACCCGAAAAAACACGTACGGTGCCACTTTCTGCCATCAAAAAGTGCTCTGAGCGGAAGCCTTTGGGTACACCTGAACTCCCTGGGGGAGCCTTTACGCAACCCCACACTCAACAGGACTCTGCGTCTTCACTCTTTCCTAACAACCCTAAACATAACCCTAACCGCAACAGGAAGCTGAACCCGAGTTAGACCCAAAAAAACACGTACGGTGCCACTTTCTGCCATCAAAAAGTGCTCTCAGCGGAAGCCTTTGGGTACACCTGAACTCCCTGGGGGAGCCTTTACGCAACCCCACACTCAACAGGACTCTGCATCTTCACTCTTTCCTAACAACCCTAAACATAACCCTAACCGGAACAAGAAGCTCAACCCGAGTTAGACCCGAAAAAACACGTACGGTGCCACTTTCTGCCATCAAAAAGTGCTCTCAGCGGAAGCCTTTGGGTACACCTGAACTCCCTGGGGGAGCCTTTACGCAACCCCACACTCAACAGGACTCTGCGTCTTCACTCTTTCCTAACAACCCTAAACAAAACCCTAACCGCAACAAGAAGCTGAACCCGAGTTAGACCCGAAAAAACACGTACGGTGCCACTTTCTGCCATCAAAAAGTGCTCTCAGCGGAAGCCTTTGGGTACACCTGAACTCCCTGGGGGAGCCTTTACGCAACCCCACACTCAACAGGACTCTCTGTCTTCACTCTTTCCTAACAACCCTAAACATAACCCTAACCGCAACAAGTAGCTGAACCCGAGTTAGACCCGAAAAAACACGTACGGTGCCACTTTCTGCCATCAAAAAGTGCTCTCAGCGGAAGCCTTTGGGTACACCTGAACTCCCTGGGGGAGCCTTTACGCAACCCCACACTCAACAGGACTCTGCGTCTTCACTCTTTCCTAACAACCCTAAACATAACCCTAACCGCAACAAGAAGCTGAACCCGAGTTAGACCCGAAAAAACACGTACGGTGCCACTTTCTGCCATCAAAAAGTGCTCTCAGCGGAAGCCTTTGGGTACACCTGAACTCCCTGGGGGAGCCTTTACGCAACCCCACACTCAACAGGACTCTGCGTCTTCACTCTTTCCTAACAACCCTAAACATAACCCTAACCGCAACAAGAAGCTGAACCCGAGTTAGACCCGAAAAAACACGTACGGTGCCACTTTCTGCCATTAAAAAGTGCTCTCAGCGGAAGCCTTTGGGTACACCTGAACTCCCTGGGGGAGCCTTTACGAAACCCCACACTCAACAGGACTCTGCGTCTTCACTCTTTCCTAACAACCCTAAACATAACCCTAACCGCAACAAGAAGCTGAACCCGAGTTAGACCCGAAAAAACACGTACGGTGCCACTTTCTGCCATCAAAAAGTGCTCTCAGCGGAAGCCTTAGGGTACACCTGAACTCCCTGGGGGAGCCTTTACGCAACCCCACACTCAACAGGACTCTGCGTCTTCACTCTTTCCTAACAACCCTAAACATAACCCTAACCGCAACAAGAAGCTGAACCCGAGTTAGACCCGAAAAAACACGTACGGTGCCACTTTCTGCCATCAAAAAGTGCTCTCAGCGGAAGCCTTTGGGAACACCTGAACTCGCTGGGGGAGCCTTTACGCAACCCCACACTCAACAGGACTCTGCGTCTTCACTCTTTCCTAACAACCCTAAACATAACCCTAACCGCAACAAGAAGCTGAACCCGAGTTAGACCCGAAAAAACACGTACGGTGCCACTTTCTGCCGTCAAAACGTGCTCTCAGCGGAAGCCTTTGGGTACACCTGAACTCCCTGGGGGAGCCTTTACGCAACCCCACACTCAACAGGACTCTGCGTCTTCACTCTTTCCTAACAACCCTAAACATAAGCCTAACCGCAACAAGAAGCTGAACCCGAGTTAGACCCGAAAAAACACGTACGGTGCCACTTTCTGCCATCAAAAAGTGCTCTCAGCGGAAGCCTTTGGGTACACCTGAACGCCCTGGGGGAGCCTTTACGCAACCCCACACTCAACAGGACTCTGCGTCTTCACTCTTTCCTAACAACCCTAAACATTACCCTAACCGCAACAAGAAGCTGAACCCGAGTTAGACCCAAAAAAACACGTACGGTGCCACTTTCTGCCATCCAAAAGTGCTCTCAGCGGAAGCCTTTGGGTACACCTGAACTCCCTGGGGGAGCCTTTACGCAACCCCACACTCAACAGGACTCTGCGTCTTCACTCTTTCCTAACAACCCTAAACATAACCCTAACCGCAACAAGAAGCTCAACCCGAGTTAGACCCGAAAAAACACGTACGGTGCCACTTTCTGCCATCAAAAAGTGCTCTCAGCGGAAGCCTTTGGGTACACCTGAACTCCCTGGGGGAGCCTTTACGCAACCCCACACTCAACAGGACTCTGCGTCTTCACTCTTTCCTAACAACCCTAAACATAACCCTAACCGCAACAGGAAGCTGAACCCGAGTTAGACCCGAAAAAACACGTACGGTGCCACTTTCTGCCATCAAAAAGTGCTCTCAGCGGAAGCCTTTGGGTACACCTGAACTCCCTGGGGGAGCCTTTACGCAACCCCACACTCAACAGGACTCTGCATCTTCACTCTTTCCTAACAACCCTAAACATAACGCTAACCGGAACAAGAAGCTGAACCCGAGTTAGACCCGAAAAAACACGTACGGTGCCACTTTCTGCCATCAAAAAGTGCTCTCAGCGGAAGCCTTTGGGTACACCTGAACTCCCTGGGGGAGCCTTTACGCAACCCCACACTCAACAGGACTCTGCGTCTTCACTCTTTCCTAGCAACCCTAAACAAAACCCTAACCGCAACAAGAAGCTGAACCCGAGTTAGACCCGAAAAAACACGTACGGTGCCACTTTCTGCCATCAAAAAGTGCTCTCAGCGGAAGCCTTTGGGTACACCTGAACTCCCTGGGGGAGCCTTTACGCAACCCCACACTCAACAGGACTCTGCGTCTTCACTCTTTCCTAACAACCCTAAACATAACCCTAACCGCAACAAGAAGCTGAACCCGAGTTAGACCCGAAAAAACACGTACGGTGCCACTTTCTGCCATCAAAAAGTGCTCTCAGCGGAAGCCTTTGGGTACACCTGAACTCCCTGGGGGAGCCTTTACGCAACCCCACACTCAACAGGACTCTGCGTCTTCACTCTTTCCTAACAACCCTAAACATAACCCTAACCGCAACAAGAAGCTCAACCCGAGTTAGACCCGAAAAAACACGTACGGTGCCACTTTCTGCCATCAAAAAGTGCTCTCAGCGGAAGCCTTTGGGTACACCTGAACTCCCTGGGGGAGCCTTTACGCAACCCCACACTCAACAGGACTCTGCGTCTTCACTCTTTCCTAACAACCCTAAACATAACCCTAACCGCAACAAGAAGCTGAACCCGAGTTAGACCCGAAAAAACACGTACGGTGCCACTTTCTGCCATTAAAAAGTGCTCTGAGCGGAAGCCTTTGGGTACACCTGAACTCCCTGGGGGAGCCTTTACGAAACCCCACACTCAACAGGACTCTGCGTCTTCACTCTTTCCTAACAACCCTAAACATAACCCTAACCGCAACAAGAAGCTGAACCCGAGTTAGACCCGAAAAAACACGTACGGTGCCACTTTCTGCCATCAAAAAGTGCTCTCAGCGGAAGCCTTAGGGTACACCTGAACTCCCTGGGGGAGCCTTTACGCAACCCCACACTCAACAGGACTCTGCGTCTTCACTCTTTCCTAACAACCCTAAACATAACCCTAACCGCAACAAGAAGCTCAACCCGAGTTAGACCCGAAAAAAAACGTACGGTGCCACTTTCTGCCATCAAAAAGTGCTCTCAGCGGAAGCCTTTGGGAACACCTGAACTCCCTGGGGGAGCCTTTACGCAACCCCACACTCAACAGGACTCTGCGTCTTCACTCTTTCCTAACAACCCTAAACATAACCCTAACCGCAACAAGAAGCTGAACCCGAGTTAGACCCGAAAAAACACGTACGGTGCCACTTTCTGCCATCAAAAAGTGCTCTCAGCGGAAGCCTTTGGGTACACCTGAACTCCCTGGGGGAGCCTTTACGCAACCCCACACTCAACAGGACTCTGCGTCTTCACTCTTTCCTAACAACCCTAAACATAACCCTAACCGCAACAAGAAGCTGAACCTGAGTTAGACCCGAAAAAACACGTACGGTGCCACTTTCTGCCATCAAAAAGTGCTCTCAGCGGAAGCCTTTGGGTACACCTGAACTCCCTGGGGGAGCCTTTACGCAACCCCACACTCAACAGGACTCTGCGTCTTCACTCTTTCCTAACAACCCTAAACATAACCCTAACCGCAACAAGAAGCTGAACCCGAGTTAGACCCGAAAAAACACGTACGGTGCCAATTTCTGCCATCCAAAAGTGCTCTCAGCGGAAGCCTTTGGGTACACCTGAACTCCCTGGGGGAGCCTTTACGCAACCCCACACTCAACAGGACTCTGCGTCTTCACTCTTTCCTAACAACCCTAAACATAACCCTAACCGCAACAAGAAGCTCAACCCGAGTTAGACCCGAAAAAACACGTACGGTGCCACTTTCTGCCATCAAAAAGTGCTCTGAGCGGAAGCCTTTGGGTACACCTGAACTCCCTGGGGGAGCCTTTACGCAACCCCACACTCAACAGGACTCTGCGTCTTCACTCTTTCCTAACAACCCTAAACATAACCCTAACTGCAACAAGAAGCTGAACCCGAGTTAGACCCGAAAAAACACGTACGGTGCCACTTTCTGCCATCAAAAAGTGCTCTCAGCGGAAGCCTTTGGGTACACCTGAACTCCCTGGGGGAGCCTTTACGCAACCCCACACTCAACAGGACTCTGCGTCTTCACTCTTTCCTAACAACCCTAAACATAACCCTAACCGCAACAAGAAGCTGAACCCGAGTTAGACCCGAAAAAACACGTACGGTGCCACTTTCTGCCATCAAAAAGTGCTCTCAGCGGAAGCCTTTGGGTACACCTGAACTCCCTGGGGGAGCCTTTACGCAACCCCACACTCAACAGGACTCTGCGTCTTCACTCTTTCCTAACAACCCTAAACATAACCCTAACCGCAACAAGAAGCTGAACCCGAGTTAGACCCGAAAAAACACGTACGGTGCCACTTTCTGCCATCAAAAAGTGCTCTCAGCGGAAGCCTTTGGGTACACCTGAACTCCCTGGGGGAGCCTTTACGCAACCCCACACTCAACAGGACTCTGCGTCTTCACTCTTTCCTAACAACCCTAAACATAACCCTAACCGCAACAAGAAGCTGAACCCGAGTTAGAGCCGAAAAAACACGTACGGTGCCACTTTCTGCCATCAAAAAGTGCTCTCAGCGGAAGCCTTTGGGTACACCTGAACTCCCTGGGGGAGCCTTTACGCAACCCCACACTCAACAGGACTCTGCGTCTTCACTCTTTCCTAACAACCCTAAACATAACCCTAACCGCAACAAGAAGCTCAACCCGAGTTAGACCCGAAAAAACACGTACGGTGCCACTTTCTGCCATCAAAAAGTGCTCTCAGCGGAAGCCTTTGGGTACACCTGAACTCCCTGGGGGAGCCTTTACGCAACCCCACACTCAACAGGACTCTGCGTCTTCACTCTTTCCTAACAACCCTAAACATAACCCTAACCGCAACAAGAAGCTGAACCCGAGTTAGACCCGAAAAAACACGGACGGTGCCACTTTCTGCCATCAAAAAGTGCTCTCAGCGGAAGCCTTTGGGTACACCTGAACTCCCAGGGGGAGCCTTTACGCAATCCCACACTCAACAGGACTCTGCGTCTTCACTCTTTCCTAACAACCCTAAACATAACCCTAACCGCAACAAGAAGCTGAACCCGAGTTAGACCCGAAAAAACACGTACGGTGCCACTTTCTGCCATCAAAAAGTGCTCTCAGCAGAAGCCTTAGGGTACACCTGAACTCCCTGGGGGAGCCTTTACGCAACCCCACACTCAACAGGACTCTGCGTCTTCACTCTTTCCAAACAACCCTAAACATAACCCTAACCGGAACAAGAAGCTGAACCCGAGTTAGACCCGAAAAAACACGGACGGTGCCACTTTCTGCCATCAAAAAGTGCTCTCAGCGGAAGCCTTTGGGTACACCTGAACTCCCTGGGGGAGCCTTTACGCAACCCCACACTCAACAGGACTCTGCGTCTTCACTCTTTCCTAACAACCCTAAACATAACCCTTACCGCAACAAGAAGCTGAACCCGAGTTAGACCCGAAAAAACACGTACGGTGCCACTTTCTGCCATCAAAAAGTGCTCTCAGCGGAAGCCTTTGGGTACACCTGAACTCCCTGGGGGAGCCTTTACGCAACCCCACACTCAACAGGACTCTGCATCTTCACTCTTTCCTAACAACCCTAAACATAAGCCTAACCGCAACAAGAAGCTGAACCCGAGTTAGACCCGAAAAAACACGTACGGTGCCACTTTCTGCCATCAAAAAGTGCTCTCAGCGGAAGCCTTTGGGTACACCTGAACTCCCTGGGGGAGCCTTTACGCAACCCCACACTCAACAGGACTCTGCGTCTTCACTCTTTCCTAACAACCCTAAACATAACCCTAACCACAACAAGAAGCTGAACCCGAGTTAGACCCGAAAAAACACGTATGGTGCCACTTTCTGCCATTAAAAAGTGCTCTCAGCGGAAGCCTTTGGGTACACCTGAACTCCCTGGGGGAGCCTTTACGCAACCCCACACTCAACAGGACTCTGCGTCTTCACTCTTTCCTAACAACCCTAAACATAACCCTAACCGCAACAAGAAGCTGAACCCGAGTTAGACCCGAAAAAACACGTACGGTGCCACTTTCTGCCATCAAAAAGTGCTCTCAGCGGAAGCCTTTGGGTACACCTGAACTCCCTGGGGGAGCCTTTACGCAACCCCACACTCAACAGGACTCTGCGTCTTCACTCTTTCCTAACAACCCTAAACATAACCCTAACCGCAACAAGAAGCTGAACCCGAGTTAGACCCGAAAAAACACGTACGGTGCCACTTTCTGCCATCAAAAAGTGCTCTCAGCGGAAGCCTTAGGGTACGCCTGAACTCCCTGGGGGAGCCTTTACGCAACCCCACACTCAACAGGACTCTGCGTCTTCACTCTTTCCAAACAACCCTAAACATAACCCTAACCGCAACAAGAAGCTCAACCCGAGTTAGACCCGAAAAAACACGTACGGTGCCACTTTCTGCCATCAAAAAGTGCTCTCAGCGGAAGCCTTTGGGTACACCTGAACTCCCTGGGGGAGCCTTTACGCAACCCCACACTCAACAGGACTCTGCGTCTTCACTCTTTCCTAACAACCCTAAACATAACCCTAACCGCAACAAGAAGCTGAACCCGAGTTAGACCCGAAAAAACACGGACGGTGCCACTTTCTGCCATCAAAAAGTGCTCTCAGCGGAAGCCTTTGGGTACACCTGAACTCCCAGGGGGAGCCTTTACGCAATCCCACACTCAACAGGACTCTGCGTCTTCACTCTTTCCTAACAACCCTAAACATAACCCTAACCGCAACAAGAAGCTGAACCCGAGTTAGACCCGAAAAAACACGTACGGTGCCACTTTCTGCCATCAAAAAGTGCTCTCAGCGGAAGCCTTAGGGTACACCTGAACTCCCTGGGGGAGCCTTTACGCAACCCCACACTCAACAGGACTCTGCGTCTTCACTCTTTCCAAACAACCCTAAACATAACCCTAACCGGAACAAGAAGCTGAACCCGAGTTAGACCC
Source organism: Anser anser (assembly GCF_964211835.1). Classification (NCBI taxonomy): domain Eukaryota; kingdom Metazoa; phylum Chordata; class Aves; order Anseriformes; family Anatidae; genus Anser; species Anser anser. The sequence continues at coordinate 87,346 of NW_028154209.1, forward strand.
GAAAAAACACGTACGGTGCCACTTTCTGCCATCAAAAAGTGCTCTCAGCGGAAGCCTTTGGGTACACCTGAACTCCCTGGGGGAGCCTTTACGCAACCCCACACTCAACAGGACTCTGCGTCTTCACTCTTTCCTAACAACCCTAAACATAACCCTTACCGCAACAAGAAGCTGAACCCGAGTTAGACCCGAAAAAACACGTACGGTGCCACTTTCTGCCATCAAAAAGTGCTCTCAGCGGAAGCCTTTGGGTACACCTGAACTCCCTGGGGGAGCCTTTACGCAACCCCACACTCAACAGGACTCTGCGTCTTCACTCTTTCCTAACAACCCTAAACATAAGCCTAACCGCAACAAGAAGCTGAACCCGAGTTAGACCCGAAAAAACACGTACGGTGCCACTTTCTGCCATCAAAAAGTGCTCTCAGCGGAAGCCTTTGGGTACACCTGAACTCCCTGGGGGAGCCTTTACGCAACCCCACACTCAACAGGACTCTGCGTCTTCACTCTTTCCTAACAACCCTAAACATAACCCTAACCACAACAAGAAGCTGAACCCGAGTTAGACCCGAAAAAACACGTACGGTGCCACTTTCTGCCATCAAAAAGTGCTCTCAGCGGAAGCCTTTGGGTACACCTGAACTCCCTGAGGGAGCCTTTACGCAACCCCACACTCAACAGGACTCTGCGTCTTCACTCTTTCCTAACAACCCTAAACATAACCCTAACCGCAACAAGAAGCTGAACCCGAGTTAGACCCGAAAAAACACGTACGGTGCCACTTTCTGCCATCAAAAAGTGCTCTCAGCGGAAGCCTTTGGGTACACCTGAACTCCCTGGGGGAGCCTTTACGCAACCCCACACTCAACAGGACTCTGCGTCTTCACTCTTTCCTAACAACCCTAAACATAACCCTAACCGCAACAAGAAGCTCAACCCGAGTTAGACCCGAAAAAACACGTACGGTGCCACTTTCTGCCATCAAAAAGTGCTCTCAGCGGAAGCCTTTGGGTACACCTGAACTCCCTGGGGGAGCCTTTACGCAACCCCACACTCAACAGGACTCTGCGTCTTCACTCTTTCCTAACAACCCTAAACATAACCCTAACCGCAACAAGAAGCTGAACCCGAGTTAGACCCGAAAAAACACGTACGGTGCCACTTTCTGCCATCAAAAAGTGCTCTGAGCGGAAGCCTTTGGGTACACCTGAACTCCCTGGGGGAGCCTTTACGCAACCCCACACTCAACAGGACTCTGCGTCTTCACTCTTTCCTAACAACCCTAAACATAACCCTAACCGCAACAAGAAGCTGAACCCGAGTTAGACCCGAAAAAACACGTACGGTGCCACTTTCTGCCATCAAAAAGTGCTCTCAGCAGAAGCCTTTGGGTACACCTGAACTCCCTGGGGGAGCCTTTACGCAACCCCACACTCAACAGGACTCTGCGTCTTCACTCTTTCCTAACAACCCTAAACATAAGCCTAACCGCAACAAGAAGCTGAACCCGAGTTAGACCCGAAAAAACACGTACGGTGCCACTTTCTGCCATCAAAAAGTGCTCTCAGCGGAAGCCTTTGTGTACACCTGAACGCCCTGGGGGAGCCTTTACGCAACCCCACACTCAACAGGACTCTGCGTCTTCACTCTTTCCTAACAACCCTAAACATAACCCTAACCGCAACAAGAAGCTCAACCCGAGTTAGACCCGAAAAAACACGTACGGTGCCACTTTCTGCCATCCAAAAGTGCTCTCAGCGGAAGCCTTTGGGTACACCTGAACTCCCTGGGGGAGCCTTTACGCAACCCCACACTCAACAGGACTCTGCGTCTTCACTCTTTCCTAACAACCCTAAACATAACCCTAACCGCAACAAGAAGCTGAACCCGAGTTAGACCCGAAAAAACACGTACGGTGCCACTTTCTGCCATTAAAAAGTGCTCTCAGCGGAAGCCTTTGGGTACACCTGAACTCCCTGGGGGAGCCTTTACGCAACCCCACACTCAACAGGACTCTGCGTCTTCACTCTTTCCTAACAACCCTAAACATAACCCTAACCGCAACAAGAAGCTGAACCCGAGTTAGACCCGAAAAAACACGTACGGTGCCACTTTCTGCCATCAAAAAGTGCTCTCAGCGGAAGCCTTAGGGTACACCTGACCTCCCTGGGGGAGCCTTTACGCAACCCCACACTCAACAGGACTCTGCGTCTTCACTCTTTCCTAACAACCCTAAACATAACCCTAACCGCAACAAGAAGCTGAACCCGAGTTAGACCCGAAAAAACACGTACGGTGCCACTTTCTGCCATCAAAAAGTGCTCTCAGCGGAAGCCTTTGGGTACACCTGAACTCCCTGGGGGAGCCTTTACGCAACCCCACACTCAACAGGACTCTGCGTCTTCACTCTTTCCTAACAACCCTAAACATAACCCTAACCGCAACAAGAAGCTCAACCCGAGTTAGACCCGAAAAAACACGTACGGTGCCACTTTCTGCCATCAAAAAGTGCTCTCAGCGGAAGCCTTTGGGTACACCTGAACTCCCTGGGGGAGCCTTTACGCAACCCCACACTCAACAGGACTCTGCGTCTTCACTCTTTCCTAACAACCCTAAACATAACCCTAACCGCAACAAGAAGCTGAACCCGAGTTAGACCTGAAAAAACACGTACGGTGCCACTTTCTGCCATCAAAAAGTGCTCTCAGCGGAAGCCTTTGGGTACACCTGAACTCCCTGGGGGAGCCTTTACGCAACCCCACACTCAACAGGACTCTGCGTCTTCACTCTATCCTAACAACCCTAAACATAACCCTAACCGCAACAAGAAGCTGAACCCGAGTTAGACCCGAAAAAACACGTACGGTGCCACTTTCTGCCATCAAAAAGTGCTCTCAGCGGAAGCCTTTGGGTACACCTGAACTCCCTGGGGGAGCCTTTACGCAACCCCACACTCAACAGGACTCTGCGTCTTCACTCTTTCCTAACAACCCTAAACATAACCCTAACCGCAACAAGAAGCTCAACCCGAGTTAGACCCGAAAAAACACGTACGGTGCCACATTCTGCCACCAAAAAGTGCTCTCAGCGGAAGCCTTTGGGTACACCTGAACTCCCTGGGGGAGCCTTTACGCAACCCCACACTCAACAGGACTCTGCGTCTTCACTCTTTCCTAACAACCCTAAACATAACCCTAACCGCAACAAGAAGCTCAACCCGAGTTAGACCCGAAAAAACACGTACGGTGCCACTTTCTGCCATCAAAAAGTGCTCTCAGCGGAAGCCTTTGGGTACACCTGAACTCCCTGGGGGAGCCTTTACGCAACCCCACACTCAACAGGACTCTGCGTCTTCACTCTTTCCTAACAACCCTAAACATAACCCTAACCGCAACAAGAAGCTCAACCCGAGTTAGACCCGAAAAAACACGTACGGTGCCACTTTCTGCCATCAAAAAGTGCTCTCAGCGGAAGCCTTTGGGTACACCTGAACTCCCTGGGGGAGCCTTTACGCAACCCCACACTCAACAGGACTCTGCGTCTTCACTCTTTCCTAACAACCCTAAACATAAGCCTAACCGCAACAAGAAGCTCAACCCGAGTTAGACCCGAAAAAACACGGACGGTGCCACTTTCTGCCATCCAAAAGTGCTCTCAGCGGAAGCCTTTGGGTACACCTGAACTCCCTGGGGGAGCCTTTACGCAACCCCACACTCAACAGGACTCTGCGTCTTCACTCTTTCCTAACAACCCTAAACATAAGCCTAACCGCAACAAGAAGCTGAACCCGAGTTAGACCCGAAAAAACACGTACGGTGCCACTTTCTGCCATCAAAAAGTGCTCTCAGCGGAAGCCTTTGGGTACACCTGAACTCCCTGGGGGAGCCTTTACGCAACCCCACACTCAACAGGACTCTGCGTCTTCACTCTTTCCTAACAACCCTAAACATAACCCTAACCGCAACAAGAAGCTGAACCCGAGTTAGACCCGAAAAAACACGTACGGTGCCACTTTCTGCCATCAAAAAGTGCTCTCAGCGGAAGCCTTTGGGTACACCTGAACTCCCTGGGGGAGCCTTTACGCAACCCCACACTCAACAGGACTCTGCGTCTTCACTCTTTCCTAACAACCCTAAACATAACCCTAACCGCAACAAGAAGCTGAACCCGAGTTAGACCCGAAAAAACACGTACGGTGCCACTTTCTGCCATCAAAAAGTGCTCTCAGCGGAAGCCTTTGGGTACACCTGAACTCCCTGGGGGAGCCTTTACGCAACCCCACACTCAACAGGACTCTGCGTCTTCACTCTTTCCTAACAACCCTAAACATAACCCTAACCGCAACAAGAAGCTGAACCCGAGTTAGACCCGAAAAAACACGTACGGTGCCACTTTCTGCCATCAAAAAGTGCTCTCAGCGGAAGCCTTTGGGTACACCTGAACTCCCTGGGGGAGCCTTTACGCAACCCCACACTCAACAGGACTCTGCGTCTTCACTCTTTCCTAACAACCCTAAACATAACCCTAACCACAACAAGAAGCTCAACCCGAGTTAGACCCGAGAAAACACGTACGGTGCCACTTTCTGCCATCAAAAAGTGCTCTCAGCGGAAGCCTTTGGGTACACCTGAACTCCCTGGGGGAGCCTTTACGCAACCCCACACTCAACAGGACTCTGCGTCTTCACTCTTTCCTAACAACCCTAAACATAACCCTAACCGCAACAAGAAGCTGAACCCGAGTTAGACCCGAAAAAACACGTACGGTGCCACTTTCTGCCATCAAAAAGTGCTCTCAGCGGAAGCCTTTGGGTACACCTGAACTCCCTGGGGGAGCCTTTACGCAACCCCACACTCAACAGGACTCTGCGTCTTCACTCTTTCCTAACAACCCTAAACATAACCCTAACCGCAACAAGAAGCTCAACCCGAGTTAGACCCGAAAAAACACGTACGGTGCCACTTTCTGCCATCAAAAAGTGCTCTCAGCGGAAGCCTTTGGGTACACCTGAACTCCCTGGGGGAGCCTTTACGCAACCCCACACTCAACAGGACTCTGCGTCTTCACTCTTTCCTAACAACCCTAAACATAACCCTAACCGCAACAAGAAGCTGAACCCGAGTTAGACCCGAAAAAACACGTACGGTGCCACTTTCTGCCATCAAAAAGTGCTCTCAGCGGAAGCCTTTGGGTACACCTGAACTCCCTGGGGGAGCCTTTACGCAACCCCACACTCAACAGGACTCTGCGTCTTCACTCTTTCCTAACAACCCTAAACATAACCCTAACCGCAACAAGAAGCTCAACCCGAGTTAGACCCGAAAAAACACGTACGGTGCCACTTTCTGCCATCAAAAAGTGCTCTCAGCGGAAGCCTTTGGGTACACCTGAACTCCCTGGGGGAGCCTTTACGCAACCCCACACTCAACAGGACTCTGCGTCTTCACTCTTTCCTAACAACCCTAAACATAACCCTAACCGCAACAAGAAGCTGAACCCGAGTTAGACCCGAAAAAACACGTACGGTGCCACTTTCTGCCATCAAAAAGTGCTCTCAGCGGAAGCCTTTGGGTACACCTGAACTCCCTGGGGGAGCCTTTACGCAACCCCACACTCAACAGGACTCTGCGTCTTCACTCTTTCCTAACAACCCTAAACATAAGCCTAACCGCAACAAGAAGCTGAACCCGAGTTAGACCCGAAAAAACACGTACGGTGCCACTTTCTGCCATCAAAAAGTGCTCTCAGCGGAAGCCTTTGGGTACACCTGAACTCCCTGGGGGAGCCTTTACGCAACCCCACACTCAACAGGACTCTGCGTCTTCACTCTTTCCTAACAACCCTAAACATAACCCTAACCGCACAAGAAGCTGAACCCGAGTTAGACCCGAAAAAACACGTACGGTGCCACTTTCTGCCATCAAAAAGTGCTCTCAGCGGAAGCCTTTGGGTACACCTGAACTCCCTGGGGGAGCCTTTACGCAACCCCACACTCAACAGGACTCTGCGTCTTCACTCTTTCCTAACAACCCTAAACATAACCCTAACCGCAACAAGAAGCTCAACCCGAGTTAGACCCGAAAAAACACGTACGGTGCCACATTCTGCCACCAAAAAGTGCTCTCAGCGGAAGCCTTTGGGTACACCTGAACTCCCTGGGGGAGCCTTTACGCAACCCCACACTCAACAGGACTCTGCGTCTTCACTCTTTCCTAACAACCCTAAACATAACCCTAACCGCAACAAGAAGCTCAACCCGAGTTAGACCCGAAAAAACACGTACGGTGCCACTTTCTGCCATCAAAAAGTGCTCTCAGCGGAAGCCTTTGGGTACACCTGAACTCCCTGGGGGAGCCTTTACGCAACCCCACACTCAACAGGACTCTGCGTCTTCACTCTTTCCTAACAACCCTAAACATAACCCTAACCGCAACAAGAAGCTCAACCCGAGTTAGACCCGAAAAAACACGTACGGTGCCACTTTCTGCCATCAAAAAGTGCTCTCAGCGGAAGCCTTTGGGTACACCTGAACTCCCTGGGGGAGCCTTTACGCAACCCCACACTCAACAGGACTCTGCGTCTTCACTCTTTCCTAACAACCCTAAACATAAGCCTAACCGCAACAAGAAGCTCAACCCGAGTTAGACCCGAAAAAACACGGACGGTGCCACTTTCTGCCATCCAAAAGTGCTCTCAGCGGAAGCCTTTGGGTACACCTGAACTCCCTGGGGGAGCCTTTACGCAACCCCACACTCAACAGGACTCTGCGTCTTCACTCTTTCCTAACAACCCTAAACATAAGCCTAACCGCAACAAGAAGCTGAACCCGAGTTAGACCCGAAAAAACACGTACGGTGCCACTTTCTGCCATCAAAAAGTGCTCTCAGCGGAAGCCTTTGGGTACACCTGAACTCCCTGGGGGAGCCTTTACGCAACCCCACACTCAACAGGACTCTGCGTCTTCACTCTTTCCTAACAACCCTAAACATAACCCTAACCGCAACAAGAAGCTCAACCCGAGTTAGACCCGAAAAAACACGTACGGTGCCACTTTCTGCCATCAAAAAGTGCTCTCAGCGGAAGCCTTTGGGTACACCTGAACTCCCTGGGGGAGCCTTTACGCAACCCCACACTCAACAGGACTCTGCGTCTTCACTCTTTCCTAACAACCCTAAACATAACCCTAACCGCAACAAGAAGCTGAACCCGAGTTAGACCCGAAAAAACACGTACGGTGCCACTTTCTGCCATCCAAAAGTGCTCTCAGCGGAAGCCTTTGGGTACACCTGAACTCCCTGGGGGAGCCTTTACGCAACCCCACACTCAACAGGACTCTGCGTCTTCACTCTTTCCTAACAACCCTAAACATAACCCTAACCGCAACAAGAAGCTGAACCCGAGTTAGACCCGAAAAAACACGTACGGTGCCACTTTCTGCCATCAAAAAGTGCTCTCAGCGGAAGCCTTTGGGTACACCTGAACTCCCTGGGGGAGCCTTTACGCAACCCCACACTCAACAGGACTCTGCGTCTTCACTCTTTCCTAACAACCCTAAACATAACCCTAACCACAACAAGAAGCTCAACCCGAGTTAGACCCGAGAAAACACGTACGGTGCCACTTTCTGCCATCAAAAAGTGCTCTCAGCGGAAGCCTTTGGGTACACCTGAACTCCCTGGGGGAGCCTTTACGCAACCCCACACTCAACAGGACTCTGCGTCTTCACTCTTTCCTAACAACCCTAAACATAACCCTAACCGCAACAAGAAGCTGAACCCGAGTTAGACCCGAAAAAACACGTACGGTGCCACTTTCTGCCATCAAAAAGTGCTCTCAGCGGAAGCCTTTGGGTACACCTGAACTCCCTGGGGGAGCCTTTACGCAACCCCACACTCAACAGGACTCTGCGTCTTCACTCTTTCCTAACAACCCTAAACATAACCCTAACCGGAACAAGAAGCTCAACCCGAGTTAGACCCGAAAAAACACGTACGGTGCCACTTTCTGCCATCAAAAAGTGCTCTCAGCGGAAGCCTTTGGGTACACCTGAACTCCCTGGGGGAGCCTTTACGCAACCCCACACTCAACAGGACTCTGCGTCTTCACTCTTTCCTAACAACCCTAAACATAACCCTAACCGCAACAAGAAGCTGAACCCGAGTTAGACCCGAAAAAACACGTACGGTGCCACTTTCTGCCATCAAAAAGTGCTCTCAGCGGAAGCCTTTGGGTACACCTGAACTCCCTGGGGGAGCCTTTACGCAACCCCACACTCAACAGGACTCTGCGTCTTCACTCTTTCCTAACAACCCTAAACATAACCCTAACCGCAACAAGAAGCTGAACCCGAGTTAGACCCGAAAAAACACGTACGGTGCCACTTTCTGCCATCCAAAAGTGCTCTCAGCGGAAGCCTTTGGGTACACCTGAACTCCCTGGGGGAGCCTTTACGCAACCCCACACTCAACAGGACTCTGCGTCTTCACTCTTTCCTAACAACCCTAAACATAAGCCTAACCGCAACAAGAAGCTGAACCCGAGTTAGACCCGAAAAAACACGTACGGTGCCACTTTCTGCCATCAAAAAGTGCTCTCAGCGGAAGCCTTTGGGTACACCTGAACTCCCTGGGGGAGCCTTTACGCAACCCCACACTCAACAGGACTCTGCGTCTTCACTCTTTCCTAACAACCCTAAACATAACCCTAACCGCAACAAGAAGCTGAACCCGAGTTAGACCCGAAAAAACACGTACGGTGCCACTTTCTGCCATCAAAAAGTGCTCTCAGCGGAAGCCTTTGGGTACACCTGAACTCCCTGGGGGAGCCTTTACGCAACCCCACACTCAACAGGACTCTGCGTCTTCACTCTTTCCTAACAACCCTAAACATAACCCTAACCGCAACAAGAAGCTGAACCCGAGTTAGACCCGAAAAAACACGTACGGTGCCACTTTCTGCCATCCAAAAGTGCTCTCAGCGGAAGCCTTTGGGTACACCTGAACTCCCTGGGGGAGCCTTTACGCAACCCCACACTCAACAGGACTCTGCGTCTTCACTCTTTCCTAACAACCCTAAACATAACCCTAACCGCAACAAGAAGCTGAACCCGAGTTAGACCCGAAAAAACACGTACGGTGCCACTTTCTGCCATCAAAAAGTGCTCTCAGCGGAAGCCTTTGGGTACACCTGAACTCCCTGGGGGAGCCTTTACGCAACCCCACACTCAACAGGACTCTGCGTCTTCACTCTTTCCTAACAACCCTAAACATAACCCTAACCACAACAAGAAGCTCAACCCGAGTTAGACCCGAGAAAACACGTACGGTGCCACTTTCTGCCATCAAAAAGTGCTCTCAGCGGAAGCCTTTGGGTACACCTGAACTCCCTGGGGGAGCCTTTACGCAACCCCACACTCAACAGGACTCTGCGTCTTCACTCTTTCCTAACAACCCTAAACATAACCCTAACCGCAACAAGAAGCTGAACCCGAGTTAGACCCGAAAAAACACGTACGGTGCCACTTTCTGCCATCAAAAAGTGCTCTCAGCGGAAGCCTTTGGGTACACCTGAACTCCCTGGGGGAGCCTTTACGCAACCCCACACTCAACAGGACTCTGCGTCTTCACTCTTTCCTAACAACCCTAAACATAACCCTAACCGGAACAAGAAGCTCAACCCGAGTTAGACCCGAAAAAACACGTACGGTGCCACTTTCTGCCATCAAAAAGTGCTCTCAGCGGAAGCCTTTGGGTACACCTGAACTCCCTGGGGGAGCCTTTACGCAACCCCACACTCAACAGGACTCTGCGTCTTCACTCTTTCCTAACAACCCTAAACATAACCCTAACCGCAACAAGAAGCTGAACCCGAGTTAGACCCGAAAAAACACGTACGGTGCCACTTTCTGCCATCAAAAAGTGCTCTCAGCGGAAGCCTTTGGGTACACCTGAACTCCCTGGGGGAGCCTTTACGCAACCCCACACTCAACAGGAGTCTGCGTCTTCACTCTTTCCTAACAACCCTAAACATAACCCTAACTGCAACAAGAAGCTCAACCCGAGTTAGACCCGAAAAAACACGTACGGTGCCACTTTCTGCCATCAAAAAGTGCTCTCAGCGGAAGCCTTTGGGTACACCTGAACTCCCTGGGGGAGCCTTTACGCAACCCCACACTCAACAGGACTCTGCGTCTTCACTCTTTCCTAACAACCCTAAACATAACCCTAACCGCAACAAGAAGCTGAACCCGAGTTAGACCCGAAAAAACACGTACGGTGCCACTTTCTGCCATCAAAAAGTGCTCTCAGCGGAAGCCTTTGGGTACACCTGAACTCCCTGGGGGAGCCTTTACGCAACCCCACACTCAACAGGACTCTGCGTCTTCACTCTTTCCTAACAACCCTAAACATAACCCTAACCGCAACAAGAAGCTGAACCCGAGTTAGACCCGAAAAAACACGTACGGTGCCACTTTCTGCCATCAAAAAGTGCTCTCAGCGGAAGCCTTTGGGTACACCTGAACTCCCTGGGGGAGCCTTTACGCAACCCCACACTCAACAGGACTCTGCGTCTTCACTCTTTCCTAACAACCCTAAACATAACCCTAACCGCAACAAGAAGCTGAACCCGAGTTAGACCCGAAAAAACACGTACGGTGCCACTTTCTGCCATCAAAAAGTGCTCTCAGCGGAAGCCTTTGGGTACACCTGAACTCCCTGGGGGAGCCTTTACGCAACCCCACACTCAACAGGACTCTGCGTCTTCACTCTTTCCTAACAACCCTAAACATAACCCTAACCGCAACAAGAAGCTGAACCCGAGTTAGACCCGAAAAAACACGTACGGTGCCACTTTCTGCCATCAAAAAGTGCTCTCAGCGGAAGCCTTTGGGTACACCTGAACTCCCTGGGGGAGCCTTTACGCAACCCCACACTCAACAGGACTCTGCGTCTTCACTCTTTCCTAACAACCCTAAACATAACCCTAACCGCAACAAGAAGCTGAACCTGAGTTAGACCCGAAAAAACACGTACGGTGCCACTTTCTGCCATCAAAAAGTGCTCTCAGCGGAAGCCTTTGGGTACACCTGAACTCCCTGGGGGAGCCTTTACGCAACCCCACACTCAACAGGACTCTGCGTCTTCACTCTTTCCTAACAACCCTAAACATAACCCTAACCGCAACAAGAAGCTGAACCCGAGTTAGACCCGAAAAAACACGTACGGTGCCACTTTCTGCCATCAAAAAGTGCTCTCAGCGGAAGCCTTTGGGAACAGCTGAACTCCCTGGGGGAGCCTTTACGCAACCCCACACTCAACAGGACTCTGCGTCTTCACTCTTTCCTAACAACCCTAAACATAACCCTAACCGCAACAAGAAGCTGAACCCGAGTTAGACCCGAAAAAACACGTACGGTGGCACTTTCTGCCATCAAAAAGTGCTCTCAGCGGAAGCCTTTGGGAACACCTGAACTCCCTGGGGGAGCCTTTACGCAACCCCACACTCAACAGGACTCTGCGTCTTCACTCTTTCCTAACAACCCTAAACATAACCCTTACCGCAACAAGAAGCTGAACCCGAGTTAGACCCGAAAAAACACGTACGGTGCCACTTTCTGCCATCAAAAAGTGCTCTCAGCGGAAGCCTTTGGGTACACCTGAACTCCCTGGGGGAGCCTTTTCGCAACCCCACACTCAACAGGACTCTGCGTCTTCACTCTTTCCTAACAACCCTAAACATAACCCTAACCGCAACAAGAAGCTGAACCCGAGTTTGACCCGAAAAAACATGTACGGTGCCACTTTCTGCCATCAAAAAGTGCTCTCAGCGGAAGCCTTTGGGTACACCTGAACTCCCTGGGGGAGCCTTTATGCAACCCCACACTCAACAGGACTCTGCGTCTTCACTCTTTCCTAACAACCCTAAACATAAGCCTAACCGCAACAAGAAGCTGAACCCGAGTTAGACCCGAAAAAACACGTACGGTGCCACTTTCTGCCATCAAAAAGTGCTCTCAGCGGAAGCCTTTGGGTACACCTGAACTCCCTGGGGGAGCCTTTACGCAACCCCACACTCAACAGGACTCTGCGTCTTCACTCTTTCCTAACAACCCTAAACATAACCCTAACCGCAACAAGAAGCTGAACCCGAGTTAGACCCGAAAAAACACGTACGGTGCCACTTTCTGCCATCAAAAAGTGCTCTCAGCGGAAGCCTTTGGGTACACCTGAACTCCCTGGGGGAGCCTTTACGCAACCCCACACTCAACAGGACTCTGCGTCTTCACTCTTTCCTAACAACCCTAAACATAACCCTAACCGCAACAAGAAGCTGAACCCGAGTTAGACCCGAAAAAACACGTAAGGTGCCACTTTCTGCCATCCAAAAGTGCTCTCAGCGGAAGCCTTTGGGTACACCTGAACTCCCTGGGGGAGCCTTTACGCAACCCCACACTCAACAGGACTCTGCGTCTTCACTCTTTCCAAACAACCCTAAACATAACCCTAACCGCAACAAGAAGCTGAACCCGAGTTAGACCCGAAAAAACACGTACGGTGCCACTTTCTGCCATCAAAAAGTGCTCTCAGCGGAAGCCTTTGGGTACACCTGAACTCCCTGGGGGAGCCTTTACGCAACCCCACACTCAACAGGACTC
>NW_028154209.1:110000-165000 GCF_964211835.1 Anser anser
ACCGCAACAAGAAGCTCAACCCGAGTTAGACCCGAAAAAACACGTACGGTGCCACTTTCTGCCATCAAAAAGTGCTCTCAGCGGAAGCCTTTGGGAACAGCTGAACTCCCTGGGGGAGCCTTTACGCAACCCCACACTCAACAGGACTCTGCGTCTTCACTCTTTCCTAACAACCCTAAACATAACCCTTACCGCAACAAGAAGCTGAACCCGAGTTAGACCCGAAAAAACATGTACGGTGCCACTTTCTGCCATCAAAAAGTGCTCTCAGCGGAAGCCTTTGGGTACACCTGAACTCCCTGGGGGAGCCTTTACGCAACCCCACACTCAACAGGACTCTGCGTCTTCACTCTTTCCTAACAACCCTAAACATAACCCTAACCGCAACAAGAAGCTGAACCCGAGTTAGACCCGAAAAAACACGTACGGTGCCACTTTCTGCCGTCAAAACGTGCTCTCAGCGGAAGCCTTTGGGTACACCTGAACTCCCTGGGGGAGCCTTTACGCAACCCCACACTCAACAGGACTCTGCGTCTTCACTCTTTCCTAACAACCCTAAACATAACCCTAACCGCAACAAGAAGCTCAACCCGAGTTAGACCCGAAAAAACACGTACGGTGCCACTTTCTGCCATCAAAAAGTGCTCTCAGCGGAAGCCTTTGGGTACACCTGAACTCCCTGGGGGAGCCTTTACGCAACCCCACACTCAACAGGACTCTGCGTCTTCACTCTTTCCTAACAACCCTAAACATAACCCTAACCGCAACAAGAAGCTCAACCCGAGTTAGACCCGAAAAAACATGTACGGTGCCACTTTCTGCCATCAAAAAGTGCTCTCAGCGGAAGCCTTTGGGTACACCTGAACTCCCTGGGGGAGCCTTTACGCAACCCCACACTCAACAGGACTCTGCGTCTTCACTCTTTCCTAACAACCCTAAACATAACCCTAACCGCAACAAGAAGCTGAACCCGAGTTAGACCCGAAAAAACACGTACGGTGCCACTTTCTGCCATCCAAAAGTGCTCTCAGCGGAAGCCTTTGGGTACACCTGAACTCCCTGGGGGAGCCTTTACGCAACCCCACACTCAACAGGACTCTGCGTCTTCACTCTTTCCTAACAACCCTAAACATAACCCTAACCGCAACAAGAAGCTGAACCCGAGTTAGACCCGAAAAAACACGTACGGTGCCACTTTCTGCCATCAAAAAGTGCTCTCAGCGGAAGCCTTTGGGTACACCTGAACTCCCTGGGGGAGCCTTTACGCAACCCCACACTCAACAGGACTCTGCGTCTTCACTCTTTCCTAACAACCCTAAACATAACCCTAACCGCAACAAGAAGCTCAACCCGAGTTAGACCCGAAAAAACACGTACGGTGCCACTTTCTGCCATCAAAAAGTGCTCTCAGCGGAAGCCTTTGGGTACACCTGAACTCCCTGGGGGAGCCTTTACGCAACCCCACACTCAACAGGACTCTGCGTCTTCACTCTTTCCTAACAACCCTAAACATAACCCTAACCGCAACAAGAAGCTCAACCCGAGTTAGACCCGAAAAAACACGTACGGTGCCACTTTCTGCCATCAAAAAGTGCTCTCAGCGGAAGCCTTTGGGTACACCTGAACTCCCTGGGGGAGCCTTTACGCAACCCCACACTCAACAGGACTCTGCGTCTTCACTCTTTCCTAACAACCCTAAACATAACCCTAACCGGAACAAGAAGCTGAACCCGAGTTAGACCCGAAAAAACACGTACGGTGCCACTTTCTGCCATCAAAAAGTGCTCTCAGCGGAAGCCTTTGGGTACACCTGAACTCCCTGGGGGAGCCTTTACGCAACCCCACACTCAACAGGACTCTGCGTCTTCACTCTTTCCTAACAACCCTAAACATAACCCTAACCGCAACAAGAAGCTCAACCCGAGTTAGACCCGAAAAAACACGTACGGTGCCACTTTCTGCCATCCAAAAGTGCTCTCAGCGGAAGCCTTTGGGTACACCTGAACTCCCTGGGGGAGCCTTTACGCAACCCCACACTCAACAGGACTCTGCGTCTTCACTCTTTCCTAACAACCCTAAACATAACCCTAACCGCAACAAGAAGCTGAACCCGAGTTAGACCCGAAAAAACACGTACGGTGCCACTTTCTGCCATCAAAAAGTGCTCTCAGCGGAAGCCTTTGGGTACACCTGAACTCCCTGGGGGAGCCTTTACGCAACCCCACACTCAACAGGACTCTGCGTCTTCACTCTTTCCTAACAACCCTAAACATAACCCTAACCGCAACAAGAAGCTGAACCCGAGTTAGACCCGAAAAAACACGTACGGTGCCACTTTCTGCCATCAAATGTGCTCTCAGCGGAAGCCTTAGGGTACACCTGAACTCCCTGGGGGAGCCTTTACGCAACCCCACACTCAACAGGACTCTGCGTCTTCACTCTTTCCAAACAACCCTAAACATAACCCTAACCGCAACAAGAAGCTGAACCCGAGTTAGACCCGAAAAAACACGTACGGTGCCACTTTCTGCCATCAAAAAGTGCTCTCAGCGGAAGCCTTTGGGAACACCTGAACTCCCTGGGGGAGCCTTTACGCAACCCCACACTCAACAGGACTCTGCGTCTTCACTCTTTCCTAACAACCCTAAACATAACCCTAACCGCAACAAGAAGCTGAACCCGAGTTAGACCCGAAAAAACACGTACGGTGCCACTTTCTGCCATCAAAAAGTGCTCTCAGCGGAAGCCTTTGGGTACACCTGAACTCCCTGGGGGAGCCTTTACGCAACCCCACACTCAACAGGACTCTGCGTCTTCACTCTTTCCTAACAACCCTAAACATAACCCTAACCGCAACAAGAAGCTGAACCCGAGTTAGACCCGAAAAAACACGTACGGTGCCACTTTCTGCCATCAAAAAGTGCTCTCAGCGGAAGCCTTTGGGTACACCTGAACTCCCTGGGGGAGCCTTTACGCAACCCCACACTCAACAGGACTCTGCGTCTTCACTCTTTCCTAACAACCCTAAACATAACCCTAACCGCAACAAGAAGCTGAACCCGAGTTAGACCCGAAAAAACACGTACGGTGCCACTTTCTGCCATCAAAAAGTGCTCTCAGCGGAAGCCTTTGGGTACACTTGAACTCCCTGGGGGAGCCTTTACGCAACCCCACACTCAACAGGACTCTGCGTCTTCACTCTTTCCTAACAACCCTAAACATAACCCTAACCGCAACAAGAAGCTGAACCCGAGTTAGACCCGAAAAAACACGTACGGTGCCACTTTCTGCCATCAAAAAGTGCTCTCAGCGGAAGCCTTTGGGTACACCTGAACTCCCTAGGGGAGCCTTTACGCAACCCCACACTCAACAGGACTCTGCGTCTTGCCTCTTTCCTAACAACCCTAAACATAACCCTAACCGGAACAAGAAGCTGAACCCGAGTTAGACCCGAAAAAACACGTACGGTGCCACTTTCTGCCATCAAAAAGTGCTCTCAGCGGAAGCCTTTGGGTACACCTGAACTCCCTGGGGGAGCCTTTACGCAACCCCACACTCAACAGGACTCTGCGTCTTCACTCTTTCCTAACAAGCCTAAACATAACCCTAACCGCAACAAGAAGCTGAACCCGAGTTAGACCCGAAAAAACACGTACGGTGCCACTTTCTGCCATCAAAAAGTGCTCTCAGCGGAAGCCTTTGGGTACACCTGAACTCCCTGGGGGAGCCTTTACGCAACCCCACACTCAACAGGACTCTGCGTCTTCACTCTTTCCTAACAACCCTAAACATAACCCTAACCGCAACAAGAAGCTGAACCCGAGTTAGACCCGAAAAAACACGTACGGTGCCACTTTCTGCCATCAAAAAGTGCTCTCAGCGGAAGCCTTTGGGTACACCTGAACTCCCTGGGGGAGCCTTTACGCAACCCCACACTCAACAGGACTCTGCGTCTTCACTCTTTCCTAACAACCCTAAACATAACCCTAACCGCAACAAGAAGCTCAACCCGAGTTAGACCCGAAAAAACACGTACGGTGCCACTTTCTGCCATCAAAAAGTGCTCTCAGCGGAAGCCTTTGGGTACACCTGAACTCCCTGGGGGAGCCTTTACGCAACCCCACACTCAACAGGACTCTGCGTCTTCGCTCTTTCCTAACAACCCTAAACATAACCCTAACCGCAACAAGAAGCTGAACCCGAGTTAGACCCGAAAAAAAACGTACGGTGCCACTTTCTGCCATCAAAAAGTGCTCTCAGCGGAAGCCTTTGGGTACACCTGAACTCCCTGGGGGAGCCTTTACGCAACCCCACACTCAACAGGACTCTGCGTCTTCACTCTTTCCTAACAACCCTAAACATAACCCTAACCGCAACAAGAAGCTCAACCCGAGTTAGACCCGAAAAAACACATACGGTGCCACTTTCTGCCATCAAAAAGTGCTCTCAGCGGAAGCCTTTGGGTACACCTGAACTCCCTGGGGGAGCCTTTACGCAACCCCACACTCAACAGGACTCTGCGTCTTCACTCTTTCCTAACAACCCTAAACATAACCCTAACCGCAACAAGAAGCTCAACCCGAGTTAGACCCGAAAAAACACGTACGGTGCCACTTTCTGCCATCAAAAAGTGCTCTCAGTGGAAGCCTTTGGGTACACCTGAACTCCCTGGGGGAGCCTTTACGCAACCCCACACTCAACAGGACTCTGCGTCTTCACTCTTTCCTAACAACCCTAAACATAACCCTAACCGCAACAAGAAGCTGAACCCGAGTTAGACCCGAAAAAACACGTACGGTGCCACTTTCTGCCATCAAAAAGTGCTCTCAGCGGAAGCCTTTGGGTACACCTGAACTCCCTGGGGGAGCCTTTATGCAACCCCACACTCAACAGGACTCTGCGTCTTCACTCTTTCCTAACAACCCTAAACATAACCCTAACCGCAACAAGAAGCTGAACCCGAGTTAGACCCGAAAAAACACGTACGGTGCCACTTTCTGCCATCAAAAAGTGCTCTCAGCGGAAGCCTTTGGGTACACCTGAACTCCCTGGGGGAGCCTTTACGCAACCCCACATTCAACAGGACTCTGCGTCTTCACTCTTTCCTAACAACCCTAAACATAACCCTAACCGCAACAAGAAGCTCAACCCGAGTTAGACCCGAAAAAACACGTACGGTGCCACTTTCTGCCATCAAAAAGTGCTCTCAGCGGAAGTCTTTGGGTACACCTGAACTCCCTGGGGGAGCCTTTACGCAACCCCACACTCAACAGGACTCTGCGTCTTCACTCTTTCCTAACAACCCTAAACATAACCCTTACCGCAACAAGAAGCTGAACCCGAGTTAGACCCGAAAAAACACGTACGGTGCCACTTTCTGCCATCAAAAAGTGCGCTCAGCGGAAGCCTTTGGGTACACCTGAACTCCCTGGGGGAGCCTTTACGCAACCCCACACTCAACAGGACTCTGCGTCTTCACTCTTTCCTAACAACCCTAAACATAACCCTAACCGCAACAAGAAGCTGAACCCGAGTTAGACCCGAAAAAACACGTACGGTGCCACTTTCTGCCATCCAAAAGTGCTCTCAGCGGAAGCCTTTGGGTACACCTGAACTCCCTGGGGGAGCCTTTACGCAACCCCACACTCAACAGGACTCTGCGTCTTCACTCTTTCCTAACAACCCTAAACATAACCCTAACCGCAACAAGAAGCTGAACCCGAGTTAGACCCGAAAAAACACGTACGGTGCCACTTTCTGCCATCCAAAAGTGCTCTCAGCGGAAGCCTTTGGGAACACCTGAACTCCCTGGGGGAGCCTTTACGCAACCCCACACTCAACAGGACTCTGCGTCTTCACTCTTTCCTAACAACCCTAAACATAACCCTAACCGCAACAAGAAGCTGAACCTGAGTTAGACCCGAAAAAACACGTACGGTGCCACTTTCTGCCATCAAAAAGTGCTCTCAGCGGAAGCCTTTGGGAACAGCTGAACTCCCTGGGGGAGCCTTTACGCAACCCCACACTCAACAGGACTCTGCGTCTTCACTCTTTCCTAACAACCCTAAACATAACCCTTACCGCAACAAGAAGCTGAACCCGAGTTAGACCCGAAAAAACACGTACGGTGCCACTTTCTGCCATCAAAAAGTGCTCTCAGCGGAAGCCTTTGGGTACACCTGAACTCCCTGGGGGAGCCTTTACGCAACCCCACACTCAACAGGACTCTGCGTCTTCACTCTTTCCTAACAACCCTAAACATAACCCTAACCGCAACAAGAAGCTGAACCCGAGTTAGACCCGAAAAAACACGTACGGTGCCACTTTCTGCCGTCAAAACGTGCTCTCAGCGGAAGCCTTTGGGTACACCTGAACTCCCTGGGGGAGCCTTTACGCAACCCCACACTCAACAGGACTCTGCGTCTTCACTCTTTCCTAACAACCCTAAACATAACCCTAACCGCAACAAGAAGCTCAACCCGAGTTAGACCCGAAAAAACACGTACGGTGCCACTTTCTGCCATCAAAAAGTGCTCTCAGCGGAAGCCTTTGGGTACACCTGAACTCCCTGGGGGAGCCTTTACGCAACCCCACACTCAACAGGACTCTGCGTCTTCACTCTTTCCTAACAACCCTAAACATAACCCTAACCGCAACAAGAAGCTCAACCCGAGTTAGACCCGAAAAAACATGTACGGTGCCACTTTCTGCCATCAAAAAGTGCTCTCAGCGGAAGCCTTTGGGTACACCTGAACTCCCTGGGGGAGCCTTTACGCAACCCCACACTCAACAGGACTCTGCGTCTTCACTCTTTCCTAACAACCCTAAACATAACCCTAACCGCAACAAGAAGCTGAACCCGAGTTAGACCCGAAAAAACACGTACGGTGCCACTTTCTGCCATCCAAAAGTGCTCTCAGCGGAAGCCTTTGGGTACACCTGAACTCCCTGGGGGAGCCTTTACGCAACCCCACACTCAACAGGACTCTGCGTCTTCACTCTTTCCTAACAACCCTAAACATAACCCTAACCGCAACAAGAAGCTGAACCCGAGTTAGACCCGAAAAAACACGTACGGTGCCACTTTCTGCCATCAAAAAGTGCTCTCAGCGGAAGCCTTTGGGTACACCTGAACTCCCTGGGGGAGCCTTTACGCAACCCCACACTCAACAGGACTCTGCGTCTTCACTCTTTCCTAACAACCCTAAACATAACCCTAACCGCAACAAGAAGCTCAACCCGAGTTAGACCCGAAAAAACACGTACGGTGCCACTTTCTGCCATCAAAACGTGCTCTCAGCGGAAGCCTTTGGGTACACCTGAACTCCCTGGGGGAGCCTTTACGCAACCCCACACTCAACAGGACTCTGCGTCTTCACTCTTTCCTAACAACCCTAAACATAACCCTAACCGCAACAAGAAGCTGAACCCGAGTTAGACCCGAAAAAACACGTACGGTGCCACTTTCTGCCATCAAAAAGTGCTCTCAGCGGAAGCCTTTGGGTACACCTGAACTCCCTGGGGGAGCCTTTACGCAACCCCACACTCAACAGGACTCTGCGTCTTCACTCTTTCCTAACAACCCTAAACATAACCCTAACCGGAACAAGAAGCTGAACCCGAGTTAGACCCGAAAAAACACGTACGGTGCCACTTTCTGCCATCAAAAAGTGCTCTCAGCGGAAGCCTTTGGGTACACCTGAACTCCCTGGGGGAGCCTTTACGCAACCCCACACTCAACAGGACTCTGCGTCTTCACTCTTTCCTAACAACCCTAAACATAACCCTAACCGCAACAAGAAGCTCAACCCGAGTTAGACCCGAAAAAACACGTACGGTGCCACTTTCTGCCATCCAAAAGTGCTCTCAGCGGAAGCCTTTGGGTACACCTGAACTCCCTGGGGGAGCCTTTACGCAACCCCACACTCAACAGGACTCTGCGTCTTCACTCTTTCCTAACAACCCTAAACATAACCCTAACCGCAACAAGAAGCTGAACCCGAGTTAGACCCGAAAAAACACGTACGGTGCCACTTTCTGCCATCAAAAAGTGCTCTCAGCGGAAGCCTTTGGGTACACCTGAACTCCCTGGGGGAGCCTTTACGCAACCCCACACTCAACAGGACTCTGCGTCTTCACTCTTTCCTAACAACCCTAAACATAACCCTAACCGCAACAAGAAGCTGAACCCGAGTTAGACCCGAAAAAACACGTACGGTGCCACTTTCTGCCATCAAATGTGCTCTCAGCGGAAGCCTTAGGGTACACCTGAACTCCCTGGGGGAGCCTTTAGGCAACCCCACACTCAACAGGACTCTGCGTCTTCACTCTTTCCTAACAACCCTAAACATAACCCTAACCGCAACAAGAAGCTGAACCCGAGTTAGACCCGAAAAAACACGTACGGTGCCACTTTCTGCCATCAAAAAGTGCTCTCAGCGGAAGCCTTTGGGAACACCTGAACTCCCTGGGGGAGCCTTTACGCAACCCCACACTCAACAGGACTCTGCGTCTTCACTCTTTCCTAACAACCCTAAACATAACCCTAACCGCAACAAGAAGCTCAACCCGAGTTAGACCCGAAAAAACACGTACGGTGCCACTTTCTGCCATCAAAAAGTGCTCTCAGCGGAAGCCTTTGGGTACACCTGAACTCCCTGGGGGAGCCTTTACGCAACCCCACACTCAACAGGACTCTGCGTCTTCACTCTTTCCTAACAACCCTAAACATAACCCTAACCGCAACAAGAAGCTCAACCCGAGTTAGACCCGAAAAAACACGTACGGTGCCACTTTCTGCCATCAAAAAGTGCTCTCAGCGGAAGCCTTTGGGTACACCTGAACTCCCTGGGGGAGCCTTTACGCAACCCCACACTCAACAGGACTCTGCGTCTTCACTCTTTCCTAACAACCCTAAACATAACCCTAACCGCAACAAGAAGCTGAACCCGAGTTAGACCCGAAAAAACACGTACGGTGCCACTTTCTGCCATCAAAAAGTGCTCTCAGCGGAAGCCTTTGGGTACACCTGAACTCCCTGGGGGAGCCTTTACGCAACCCCACACTCAACAGGACTCTGCGTCTTCACTCTTTCCTAACAACCCTAAACATAACCCTAACCGCAACAAGAAGCTGAACCCGAGTTAGACCCGAAAAAACACGTACGGTGCCACTTTCTGCCATCAAAAAGTGCTCTCAGCGGAAGCCTTTGGGTACACTTGAACTCCCTGGGGGAGCCTTTACGCAACCCCACACTCAACAGGACTCTGCGTCTTCACTCTTTCCTAACAACCCTAAACATAACCCTAACCGCAACAAGAAGCTGAACCCGAGTTAGACCCGAAAAAACACGTACGGTGCCACTTTCTGCCATCAAAAAGTGCTCTCAGCGGAAGCCTTTGGGTACACCTGAACTCCCTAGGGGAGCCTTTACGCAACCCCACACTCAACAGGACTCTGCGTCTTGCCTCTTTCCTAACAACCCTAAACATAACCCTAACCGGAACAAGAAGCTGAACCCGAGTTAGACCCGAAAAAACACGTACGGTGCCACTTTCTGCCATCAAAAAGTGCTCTCAGCGGAAGCCTTTGGGTACACCTGAACTCCCTGGGGGAGCCTTTACGCAACCCCACACTCAACAGGACTCTGCGTCTTCACTCTTTCCTAACAACCCTAAACATAACCCTAACCGCAACAAGAAGCTGAACGCGAGTTAGACCCGAAAAAACACGTACGGTGCCACTTTCTGCCATCAAAAAGTGCTCTCAGCGGAAGCCTTTGGGTACACCTGAACTCCCTGGGGGAGCCTTTACGCAACCCCACACTCAACAGGACTCTGCGTCTTCACTCTTTCCTAACAACCCTAAACATAACCCTAACCGCAA
Organism: Anser anser; assembly: GCF_964211835.1. Taxonomy (NCBI): domain Eukaryota; kingdom Metazoa; phylum Chordata; class Aves; order Anseriformes; family Anatidae; genus Anser; species Anser anser. The sequence goes on from NW_028154209.1 coordinate 119,886, forward strand.
CAAGAAGCTGAACCCGAGTTAGACCCGAAAAAACACGTACGGTGCCACTTTCTGCCATCAAAAAGTGCTCTCAGCGGAAGCCTTTGGGAACAGCTGAACTCCCTGGGGGAGCCTTTACGCAACCCCACACTCAACAGGACTCTGCGTCTTCACTCTTTCCTAACAACCCTAAACATAACCCTTACCGCAACAAGAAGCTGAACCCGAGTTAGACCCGAAAAAACACGTACGGTGCCACTTTCTGCCATCAAAAAGTGCTCTCAGCGGAAGCCTTTGGGTACACCTGAACTCCCTGGGGGAGCCTTTACGCAACCCCACACTCAACAGGACTCTGCGTCTTCACTCTTTCCTAACAACCCTAAACATAACCCTAACCGCAACAAGAAGCTGAACCCGAGTTAGACCCGAAAAAACACGTACGGTGCCACTTTCTGCCGTCAAAACGTGCTCTCAGCGGAAGCCTTTGGGTACACCTGAACTCCCTGGGGGAGCCTTTACGCAACCCCACACTCAACAGGACTCTGCGTCTTCACTCTTTCCTAACAACCCTAAACATAACCCTAACCGCAACAAGAAGCTGAACCCGAGTTAGACCCGAAAAAACACGTACGGTGCCACTTTCTGCCATCCAAAAGTGCTCTCAGCGGAAGCCTTTGGGTACACCTGAACTCCCTGGGGGAGCCTTTACGCAACCCCACACTCAACAGGACTCTGCGTCTTCACTCTTTCCTAACAACCCTAAACATAACCCTAACCGCAACAAGAAGCTGAACCCGAGTTAGACCCGAAAAAACACGTACGGTGCCACTTTCTGCCATCAAAAAGTGCTCTCAGCGGAAGCCTTTGGGTACACCTGAACTCCCTGGGGGAGCCTTTACGCAACCCCACACTCAACAGGACTCTGCGTCTTCACTCTTTCCTAACAACCCTAAACATAACCCTAACCGCAACAAGAAGCTGAACCCGAGTTAGACCCGAAAAAACACGTACGGTGCCACTTTCTGCCATCAAAAAGTGCTCTCAGCGGAAGCCTTTGGGTACACCTGAACTCCCTGGGGGAGCCTTTACGCAACCCCACACTCAACAGGACTCTGCGTCTTCACTCTTTCCTAACAACCCTAAACATAACCCTAACCGCAACAAGAAGCTGAACCCGAGTTAGACCCGAAAAAACACGTACGGTGCCACTTTCTGCCATCAAAAAGTGCTCTCAGCGGAAGCCTTTGGGTACACCTGAACTCCCTGGGGGAGCCTTTACGCAACCCCACACTCAACAGGACTCTGCGTCTTCACTCTTTCCTAACAACCCTAAACATAACCCTAACCGCAACAAGAAGCTGAACCCGAGTTAGACCCGAAAAAACACGTATGGTGCCACTTTCTGCCATCAAAAAGTGCTCTCAGCGGAAGCCTTTGGGTACACCTGAACTCCCTGGGGGAGCCTTTACGCAACCCCACACTCAACAGGACTCTGCGTCTTCACTCTTTCCTAACAACCCTAAACATAACCCTAACCGCAACAAGAAGCTCAACCCGAGTTACACCCGAAAAAACACGTACGGTGCCACTTTCTGCCATCCAAAAGTGCTCTCAGCGGAAGCCTTTGGGTACACCTGAACTCCCTGGGGGAGCCTTTACGCAACCCCACACTCAACAGGACTCTGCGTCTTCACTCTTTCCTAACAACCCTAAACATAACCCTAACCGCAACAAGAAGCTGAACCCGAGTTAGACCCGAAAAAACACGTACGGTGCCACTTTCTGCCATCCAAAAGTGCTCTCAGCGGAAGCCTTTGGGTACACCTGAACTCCCTGGGGGAGCCTTTACGCAACCCCACACTCAACAGGACTCTGCGTCTTCACTCTTTCCTAACAACCCTAAACATAACCCTAACCGCAACAAGAAGCTGAACCCGAGTTAGACCCGAAAAAACACGTACGGTGCCACTTTCTGCCATCAAAAAGTGCTCTCAGCGGAAGCCTTAGGGTACACCTGAACTCCCTGGGGGAGCCTTTACGCAACCCCACACTCAACAGGACTCTGCGTCTTCACTCTTTCCAAACAACCCTAAACATAACCCTAACCGCAACAAGAAGCTGAACCCGAGTTAGACCCGAAAAAACACGTACGGTGCCACTTTCTGCCATCAAAAAGTGCTCTCAGCGGAAGCCTTTGGGAACACCTGAACTCCCTGGGGGAGCCTTTACGCAACCCCACACTCAACAGGACTCTGCGTCTTCACTCTTTCCTAACAACCCTAAACATAACCCTAACCGCAACAAGAAGCTGAACCCGAGTTAGACCCGAAAAAACACGTACGGTGCCACTTTCTGCCATCAAAAAGTGCTCTCAGCGGAAGCCTTTGGGTACACCTGAACTCCCTGGGGGAGCCTTTACGCAACCCCACACTCAACAGGACTCTGCGTCTTCACTCTTTCCTAACAACCCTAAACATAACCCTAACCGCAACAAGAAGCTGAACCCGAGTTAGACCCGAAAAAACACGTACGGTGCCACTTTCTGCCATCAAAAAGTGCTCTCAGCGGAAGCCTTTGGGTACACCTGAACTCCCTGGGGGAGCCTTTACGCAACCCCACACTCAACAGGACTCTGCGTCTTCACTCTTTCCTAACAACCCTAAACATAACCCTAACCGCAACAAGAAGCTGAACCCGAGTTAGACCCGAAAAAACACGTACGGTGCCACTTTCTGCCATCAAAAAGTGCTCTCAGCGGAAGCCTTTGGGTACACCTGAACTCCCTGGGGGAGCCTTTACGCAACCCCACACTCAACAGGACTCTGCGTCTTCACTCTTTCCTAACAACCCTAAACATAACCCTAACCGCAACAAGAAGCTCAACCCGAGTTAGACCCGAAAAAACACGGACGGTGCCACTTTCTGCCATCAAAAAGTGCTCTCAGCGGAAGCCTTTGGGTACACTTGAACTCCCTGGGGGAGCCTTTACGCAACCCCACACTCAACAGGACTCTGCGTCTTGCCTCTTTCCTAACAACCCTAAACATAACCCTAACCGCAACAAGAAGCTGAACCCGAGTTAGACCCGAAAAAACACGTACGGTGCCACTTTCTGCCATCCAAAAGTGCTCTCAGCGGAAGCCTTTGGGTACACCTGAACTCCCTGGGGGAGCCTTTACGCAACCCCACACTCAACAGGACTCTGCGTCTTCACTCTTTCCTAACAACCCTAAACATAACCCTAACCGCAACAAGAAGCTCAACCCGAGTTAGACCCGAAAAAACACGTACGGTGCCACTTTCTGCCATCAAAAAGTGCTCTCAGCGGAAGCCTTTGGGTACACCTGAACTCCCTGGGGGAGCCTTTACGCAACCCCACACTCAACAGGACTCTGCGTCTTCGCTCTTTCCTAACAACCCTAAACATAACCCTAACCGCAACAAGAAGCTGAACCCGACTTAGACCCGAAAAAAAACGTACGGTGCCACTTTCTGCCATCAAAAAGTGCTCTCAGCGGAAGCCTTTGGGTACACCTGAACTCCCTGGGGGAGCCTTTACGCAACCCCACACTCAACAGGACTCTGCGTCTTCACTCTTTCCTAACAACCCTAAACATAACCCTAACCGCAACAAGAAGCTCAACCCGAGTTACACCCGAAAAAACACGTACGGTGCCACTTTCTGCCATCCAAAAGTGCTCTCAGCGGAAGCCTTTGGGTACACCTGAACTCCCTGGGGGAGCCTTTACGCAACCCCACACTCAACAGGACTCTGCGTCTTCACTCTTTCCTAACAACCCTAAACATAACCCTAACCGCAACAAGAAGCTGAACCCGAGTTAGACCCGAAAAAACACGTACGGTGCCACTTTCTGCCATCCAAAAGTGCTCTCAGCGGAAGCCTTTGGGTACACCTGAACTCCCTGGGGGAGCCTTTACGCAACCCCACACTCAACAGGACTCTGCGTCTTCACTCTTTCCTAACAACCCTAAACATAACCCTAACCGCAACAAGAAGCTGAACCCGAGTTAGACCCGAAAAAACACGTACGGTGCCACTTTCTGCCATCAAAAAGTGCTCTCAGCGGAAGCCTTAGGGTACACCTGAACTCCCTGGGGGAGCCTTTACGCAACCCCACACTCAACAGGACTCTGCGTCTTCACTCTTTCCAAACAACCCTAAACATAACCCTAACCGCAACAAGAAGCTGAACCCGAGTTAGACCCGAAAAAACACGTACGGTGCCACTTTCTGCCATCAAAAAGTGCTCTCAGCGGAAGCCTTTGGGAACACCTGAACTCCCTGGGGGAGCCTTTACGCAACCCCACACTCAACAGGACTCTGCGTCTTCACTCTTTCCTAACAACCCTAAACATAACCCTAACCGCAACAAGAAGCTGAACCCGAGTTAGACCCGAAAAAACACGTACGGTGCCACTTTCTGCCATCAAAAAGTGCTCTCAGCGGAAGCCTTTGGGTACACCTGAACTCCCTGGGGGAGCCTTTACGCAACCCCACACTCAACAGGACTCTGCGTCTTCACTCTTTCCTAACAACCCTAAACATAACCCTAACCGCAACAAGAAGCTGAACCCGAGTTAGACCCGAAAAAACACGTACGGTGCCACTTTCTGCCATCAAAAAGTGCTCTCAGCGGAAGCCTTTGGGTACACCTGAACTCCCTGGGGGAGCCTTTACGCAACCCCACACTCAACAGGACTCTGCGTCTTCACTCTTTCCTAACAACCCTAAACATAACCCTAACCGCAACAAGAAGCTGAACCCGAGTTAGACCCGAAAAAACACGTACGGTGCCACTTTCTGCCATCAAAAAGTGCTCTCAGCGGAAGCCTTTGGGTACACCTGAACTCCCTGGGGGAGCCTTTACGCAACCCCACACTCAACAGGACTCTGCGTCTTCACTCTTTCCTAACAACCCTAAACATAACCCTAACCGCAACAAGAAGCTCAACCCGAGTTAGACCCGAAAAAACACGGACGGTGCCACTTTCTGCCATCAAAAAGTGCTCTCAGCGGAAGCCTTTGGGTACACTTGAACTCCCTGGGGGAGCCTTTACGCAACCCCACACTCAACAGGACTCTGCGTCTTGCCTCTTTCCTAACAACCCTAAACATAACCCTAACCGCAACAAGAAGCTGAACCCGAGTTAGACCCGAAAAAACACGTACGGTGCCACTTTCTGCCATCCAAAAGTGCTCTCAGCGGAAGCCTTTGGGTACACCTGAACTCCCTGGGGGAGCCTTTACGCAACCCCACACTCAACAGGACTCTGCGTCTTCACTCTTTCCTAACAACCCTAAACATAACCCTAACCGCAACAAGAAGCTCAACCCGAGTTAGACCCGAAAAAACACGTACGGTGCCACTTTCTGCCATCAAAAAGTGCTCTCAGCGGAAGCCTTTGGGTACACCTGAACTCCCTGGGGGAGCCTTTACGCAACCCCACACTCAACAGGACTCTGCGTCTTCACTCTTTCCTAACAACCCTAAACATAACCCTAACCGCAACAAGAAGCTGAACCCGAGTTAGACCCGAAAAAACACGTACGGTGCCACTTTCTGCCATCAAAAAGTGCTCTCAGTGGAAGCCTTTGGGTACACCTGAACTCCCTGGGGGAGCCTTTACGCAACCCCACACTCAACAGGACTCTGCGTCTTCACTCTTTCCTAACAACCCTAAACATAACCCTAACCGCAACAAGAAGCTGAACCCGAGTTAGACCCGAAAAAACACGTACGGTGCCACTTTCTGCCATCAAAAAGTGCTCTCAGCGGAAGCCTTTGGGTACACCTGAACTCCCTGGGGGAGCCTTTATGCAACCCCACACTCAACAGGACTCTGCGTCTTCACTCTTTCCTAACAACCCTAAACATAACCCTAACCGCAACAAGAAGCTCAACCCGAGTTAGACCCGAAAAAACACGTACGGTGCCACTTTCTGCCATCAAAAAGTGCTCTCAGCGGAAGCCTTTGGGTACACCTGAACTCCCTGGGGGAGCCTTTACGCAACCCCACACTCAACAGGACTCTGCGTCTTCACTCTTTCCTAACAACCCTAAACATAACCCTTACCGCAACAAGAAGCTGAACCCGAGTTAGACCCGAAAAAACACGTACGGTGCCACTTTCTGCCATCCAAAAGTGCTCTCAGCGGAAGCCTTTGGGTACACCTGAACTCCCTGGGGGAGCCTTTACGCAACCCCACACTCAACAGGACTCTGCGTCTTCACTCTTTCCTAACAACCCTAAACATAACCCTAACCGCAACAAGAAGCTGAACCCGAGTTAGACCCGAAAAAACACGTACGGTGCCACTTTCTGCCATCAAAAAGTGCTCTCAGCGGAAGCCTTTGGGTACACCTGAACTCCCTGGGGGAGCCTTTACGCAACCCCACACTCAACAGGACTCTGCGTCTTCACTCTTTCCTAACAACCCTAAACATAACCATAACCGCAACAAGAAGCTGAACCCGAGTTAGACCCGAAAAAACACGTACGGTGCCACTTTCTGCCATCAAAAAGTGCTCTCAGCGGAAGCCTTTGGGTACACCTGAACTCCCTGGGGGAGCCTTTACGCAACCCCACACTCAACAGGACTCTGCGTCTTCACTCTTTCCTAACAACCCTAAACATAACCCTAACCGCAACAAGAAGCTGAACCCGAGTTAGACCCGAAAAAACACGTACGGTGCCACTTTCTGCCATCCAAAAGTGCTCTCAGCGGAAGCCTTTGGGAACACCTGAACTCCCTGGGGGAGCCTTTACGCAACCCCACACTCAACAGGACTCTGCGTCTTCACTCTTTCCTAACAACCCTAAACATAACCCTAACCGCAACAAGAAGCTGAACCCGAGTTAGACCCGAAAAAACACGTACGGTGCCACTTTCTGCCATCAAAAAGTGCTCTCAGCGGAAGCCTTTGGGAACAGCTGAACTCCCTGGGGGAGCCTTTACGCAACCCCACACTCAACAGGACTCTGCGTCTTCACTCTTTCCTAACAACCCTAAACATAACCCTTACCGCAACAAGAAGCTCAACCCGAGTTAGACCCGAAAAAACACGTACGGTGCCACTTTCTGCCATCAAAAAGTGCTCTCAGCGGAAGCCTTTGGGTACACCTGAACTCCCTGGGGGAGCCTTTACGCAACCCCACACTCAACAGGACTCTGCGTCTTCACTCTTTCCTAACAACCCTAAACATAACCCTAACCGCAACAAGAAGCTGAACCCGAGTTAGACCCGAAAAAACACGTACGGTGCCACTTTCTGCCATCAAAACGTGCTCTCAGCGGAAGCCTTTGGGTACACCTGAACTCCCTGGGGGAGCCTTTACGCAACCCCACACTCAACAGGACTCTGCGTCTTCACTCTTTCCTAACAACCCTAAACATAACCCTAACCGCAACAAGAAGCTGAACCCGAGTTACACCCGAAAAAACACGTACGGTGCCACTTTCTGCCATCCAAAAGTGCTCTCAGCGGAAGCCTTTGGGTACACCTGAACTCCCTGGGGGAGCCTTTACGCAACCCCACACTCAACAGGACTCTGCGTCTTCACTCTTTCCTAACAACCCTAAACATAACCCTAACCGCAACAAGAAGCTGAACCCGAGTTAGACCCGAAAAAACACGTACGGTGCCACTTTCTGCCATCAAAAAGTGCTCTCAGCGGAAGCCTTTGGGTACACCTGAACTCCCTGGGGGAGCCTTTACGCAACCCCACACTCAACAGGACTCTGCGTCTTCACTCTTTCCTAACAACCCTAAACATAACCCTAACCGCAACAAGAAGCTGAACCTGAGTTAGACCCGAAAAAACACGTACGGTGCCACTTTCTGCCATCAAAAAGTGCTCTCAGCGGAAGCCTTTGGGTACACCTGAACTCCCTGGGGGAGCCTTTACGCAACCCCACACTCAACAGGACTCTGCGTCTTCACTCTTTCCTAACAACCCTAAACATAACCCTAACCGCAACAAGAAGCTGAACCCGAGTTAGACCCGAAAAAACACGTACGGTGCCACTTTCTGCCATCAAAAAGTGCTCTCAGCGGAAGCCTTTGGGTACACCTGAACTCCCTGGGGGAGCCTTTACGCAACCCCACACTCAACAGGACTCTGCGTCTTCACTCTTTCCTAACAACCCTAAACATAACCCTAACCGCAACAAGAAGCTGAACCCGAGTTAGACCCGAAAAAACACGTACGGTGCCACTTTCTGCCATCCAAAAGTGCTCTCAGCGGAAGCCTTTGGGTACACCTGAACTCCCTGGGGGAGCCTTTACGCAACCCCACACTCAACAGGACTCTGCGTCTTCACTCTTTCCTAACAACCCTAAACATAACCCTAACCGCAACAAGAAGCTGAACCCGAGTTAGACCCGAAAAAACACGTATGGTGCCACTTTCTGCCATCAAAAAGTGCTCTCAGCGGAAGCCTTTGGGTACACCTGAACTCCCTGGGGGAGCCTTTACGCAACCCCACACTCAACAGGACTCTGCGTCTTCACTCTTTCCTAACAACCCTAAACATAACCCTAACCGCAACAAGAAGCTCAACCCGAGTTAGACCCGAAAAAACACGTACGGTGCCACTTTCTGCCATCAAAAAGTGCTCTCAGCGGAAGCCTTTGGGTACACCTGAACTCCCTGGGGGAGCCTTTACGCAACCCCACACTCAACAGGACTCTGCGTCTTCACTCTTTCCTAACAACCCTAAACATAACCCTAACCGCAACAAGAAGCTGAACCCGAGTTAGACCCGAAAAAACACGTACGGTGCCACTTTCTGCCATCAAAAAGTGCTCTCAGCGGAAGCCTTTGGGTACACCTGAACTCCCTGGGGGAGCCTTTACGCAACCCCACACTCAACAGGACTCTGCGTCTTCACTCTTTCCTAACAACCCTAAACATAACCCTAACCGCAACAAGAAGCTGAACCCGAGTTAGACCCGAAAAAACACGTACGGTGCCACTTTCTGCCATCAAAAAGTGCTCTCAGCGGAAGCCTTAGGGTACACCTGAACTCCCTGGGGGAGCCTTTACGCAACCCCACACTCAACAGGACTCTGCGTCTTCACTCTTTCCAAACAACCCTAAACATAACCCTAACCGCAACAAGAAGCTGAACCCGAGTTAGACCCGAAAAAACACGTACGGTGCCACTTTCTGCCATCAAAAAGTGCTCTCAGCGGAAGCCTTTGGGAACACCTGAACTCCCTGGGGGAGCCTTTACGCAACCCCACACTCAACAGGACTCTGCGTCTTCACTCTTTCCTAACAACCCTAAACATAACCCTAACCGCAACAAGAAGCTGAACCCGAGTTAGACCCGAAAAAACACGTACGGTGCCACTTTCTGCCATCCAAAAGTGCTCTCAGCGGAAGCCTTTGGGTACACCTGAACTCCCTGGGGGAGCCTTTACGCAACCCCACACTCAACAGGACTCTGCGTCTTCACTCTTTCCTAACAACCCTAAACATAACCCTAACCGCAACAAGAAGCTGAACCCGAGTTAGACCCGAAAAAACACGTACGGTGCCACTTTCTGCCATCAAAAAGTGCTCTCAGCGGAAGCCTTTGGGTACACCTGAACTCCCTGGGGGAGCCTTTACGCAACCCCACACTCAACAGGACTCTGCGTCTTCACTCTTTCCTAACAACCCTAAACATAACCCTAACCGCAACAAGAAGCTGAACCCGAGTTAGACCCGAAAAAACACGTACGGTGCCACTTTCTGCCATCAAAAAGTGCTCTCAGCGGAAGCCTTTGGGTACACCTGAACTCCCTGGGGGAGCCTTTACGCAACCCCACACTCAACAGGACTCTGCGTCTTCACTCTTTCCTAACAACCCTAAACATAACCCTAACCGCAACAAGAAGCTGAACCCGAGTTAGACCCGAAAAAACACGGACGGTGCCACTTTCTGCCATCAAAAAGTGCTCTCAGCGGAAGCCTTTGGGTACACTTGAACTCCCTGGGGGAGCCTTTACGCAACCCCACACTCAACAGGACTCTGCGTCTTGCCTCTTTCCTAACAACCCTAAACATAACCCTAACCGGAACAAGAAGCTGAACCCGAGTTAGACCCGAAAAAACACGTACGGTGCCACTTTCTGCCATCAAAAAGTGCTCTCAGCGGAAGCCTTTGGGTACACCTGAACTCCCTGGGGGAGCCTTTACGCAACCCCACACTCAACAGGACTCTGCGTCTTCACTCTTTCCTAACAACCCTAAACATAACCCTAACCGCAACAAGAAGCTGAACCCGAGTTAGACCCGAAAAAACACGTACGGTGCCACTTTCTGCCATCAAAAAGTGCTCTCAGCGGAAGCCTTTGGGTACACCTGAACTCCCTGGGGGAGCCTTTACGCAACCCCACACTCAACAGGACTCTGCGTCTTCACTCTTTCCTAACAACCCTAAACATAACCCTAACCGCAACAAGAAGCTCAACCCGAGTTAGACCCGAAAAAACACGTACGGTGCCACTTTCTGCCATCCAAAAGTGCTCTCAGTAGAAGCCTTTGGGTACACCTGAACTCCCTGGGGGAGCCTTTACGCAACCCCACACTCAACAGGACTCTGCGTCTTCACTCTTTCCTAACAACCCTAAACATAAGCCTAACCGGAACAAGAAGCTGAACCCGAGTTAGACCCGAAAAAACACGTACGGTGCCACTTTCTGCCATCAAAAAGTGCTCTCAGCGGAAGCCTTTGGGTACACCTGAACTCCCTGGGGGAGCCTTTACGCAACCCCACACTCAACAGGACTCTGCGTCTTCACTCTTTCCTAACAACCCTAAACATAACCCTAACTGCAACAAGAAGCTCAAACCGAGTTAGACCCGAAAAAACACGTACGGTGCCACTTTCTGCCATCAAAAAGTGCTCTCAGCGGAAGCCTTTGGGTACACCTGAACTCCCTGGGGGAGCCTTTACGCAACCCCACACTCAACAGGACTCTGCGTCTTCACTCTTTCCTAACAACCCTAAACATAACCCTAACCGCAACAAGAAGCTCAACCCGAGTTAGACCCGAAAAAACACGTACGGTGCCACTTTCTGCCATCCAAAAGTGCTCTCAGTAGAAGCCTTTGGGTACACCTGAACTCCCTGGGGGAGCCTTTACGCAACCCCACACTCAACAGGACTCTGCGTCTTCACTCTTTCCTAACAACCCTAAACATAACCCTAACCGCAACAAGAAGCTGAACCCGAGTTAGACCCGAAAAAACACGTACGGTGCCACTTTCTGCCATCAAAAAGTGCTCTCAGCGGAAGCCTTTGGGTACACCTGAACTCCCTGGGGGAGCCTTTACGCAACCCCACACTCAACAGGACTCTGCGTCTTCACTCTTTCCTAGCAACCCTAAACATAACCCTAACCGCAACAAGAAGCTGAACCCGAGTTAGACCCGAAAAAAGACGTACGGTGCCACTTTCTGCCATCAAAAAGTGCTCTCAGTGGAAGCCTTTGGGTACACCTGAACTCCCTGGGGGAGCCTTTACGCAACCCCACACTCAACAGGACTCTGCGTCTTCACTCTTTCCTAACAACCCTAAACATAACCCTAACCGGAACAAGAAGCTCAACCCGAGTTAGACCCGAAAAAACACGTACGGTGCCACTTTCTGCCATCCAAAAGTGCTCTCAGCGGAAGCCTTTGGGTACACCTGAACTCCCTGGGGGAGCCTTTACGCAACCCCACACTCAACAGGACGCTGCGTCTTCACTCTTTCCTAACAACCCTAAACATAACCCTAACCGCAACAAGAAGCTCAACCCGAGTTAGACCCGAAAAAACACGTACGGTGCCACTTTCTGCCATCAAAAAGTGCTCTCAGCGGAAGCCTTTGGGAACACCTGAACTCCCTGGGGGAGCCTTTACGCAACCCCACACTCAACAGGACTCTGCGTCTTCACTCTTTCCTAACAACCCTAAACATAACCCTTACCGCAACAAGAAGCTGAACCCGAGTTAGACCCGAAAAAACACGTACGGTGCCACTTTCTGCCATCAAAAAGTGGTCTCAGCGGAAGCCTTTGGGAACACCTGAACTCCCTGGGGGAGCCTTTACGCAACCCCACACTCAACAGGACTCTGCGTCTTCACTCTTTCCTAACAACCCTAAACATAACCCTAACCGCAACAAGAAGCTGAACCCGAGTTACACCCGAAAAAACACGTACGGTGCCACTTTCTGCCATCAAAAAGTGCTCTCAGCGGAAGCCTTTGGGTACACCTGAACTCCCTGGGGGAGCCTTTACGCAACCCCACACTCAACAGGACTCTGCGTCTTCACTCTTTCCTAACAACCCTAAACATAACCCTAACCGCAACAAGAAGCTGAACCCGAGTTAGACCCGAAAAAACACGTACGGTGCCACTTTCTGCCATCAAAAAGTGCTCTCAGCGGAAGCCTTTGGGTACACCTGAACTCCCTGGGGGAGCCTTTACGCAACCCCACACTCAACAGGACTCTGCGTCTTCACTCTTTCCTAACAACCCTAAACATAACCCTAACCGCAACAAGAAGCTGAACCCGAGTTAGACCCGAAAAAACACGTACGGTGCCACTTTCTGCCATCAAAAAGTGCTCTCAGCGGAAGCCTTTGGGTACACCTGAACTCCCTGGGGGAGCCTTTACGCAACCCCACACTCAACAGGACTCTGCGTCTTCACTCTTTCCTAACAACCCTAAACATAACCCTAACCGCAACAAGAAGCTGAACCCGAGTTAGACCCGAAAAAACACGGACGGTGCCACTTTCTGCCATCAAAAAGTGCTCTCAGCGGAAGCCTTTGGGTACACCTGAACTCCCTGGGGGAGCCTTTACGCAACCCCACACTCAACAGGACTCTGCGTCTTCACTCTTTCCTAACAACCCTAAACATAAGCCTAACCGGAACAAGAAGCTGAACCCGAGTTAGACCCGAAAAAACACGTACGGTGCCACTTTCTGCCATCAAAAAGTGCTCTCAGCGGAAGCCTTTGGGTACACCTGAACTCCCTGGGGGAGCCTTTACGCAACCCCACACTCAACAGGACTCTGCGTCTTCACTCTTTCCTAACAACCCTAAACATAACCCTAACCGCAACAAGAAGCTCAACCCGAGTTAGACCCGAAAAAACACGTACGGTGCCACTTTCTGCCATCAAAAAGTGCTCTCAGCGGAAGCCTTTGGGTACACTTGAACTCCCTGGGGGAGCCTTTACGCAACCCCACACTCAACAGGACTCTGCGTCTTCACTCTTTCCTAACAACCCTAAACATAACCCTAACCGCAACAAGAAGCTGAACCCGAGTTAGACCCGAAAAAACACGTACGGTGCCACTTTCTGCCATCAAAAAGTGCTCTCAGCGGAAGCCTTTGGGTACACCTGAACTCCCTGGGGGAGCCTTTACGCAACCCCACACTCAACAGGACTCTGCGTCTTCACTCTTTCCTAACAACCCTAAACATAACCCTAACCGCAACAAGAAGCTCAACCCGAGTTAGACCCGAAAAAACACGTACGGTGCCACTTTCTGCCATCAAAAAGTGCTCTCAGCGGAAGCCTTTGGGTACACCTGAACTCCCTGGGGGAGCCTTTACGCAACCCCACACTCAACAGGACTCTGCGTCTTCACTCTTTCCTAACAACCCTAAACATAACCCTAACCGCAACAAGAAGCTCAACCCGAGTTAGACCCGAAAAAACACGGACGGTGCCACTTTCTGCCATCCAAAAGTGCTCTCAGCGGAAGCCTTTGGGTACACCTGAACTCACTGGGGGAGCCTTTACGCAACCCCACACTCAACAGGACTCTGCGTCTTCACTCTTTCCTAACAACCCTAAACATAACCCTAACCGCAACAAGAAGCTGAACCCGAGTTAGACCCGAAAAAACACGTACGGTGCCACTTTCTGCCATCAAAAAGTGCTCTCAGCGGAAGCCTTTGGGAACACCTGCACTCCCTGGGGGAGCCTTTACGCAACCCCACACTCAACAGGACTCTGCGTCTTCACTCTTTCCTAACAACCCTAAACATAACCCTAACCGCAACAAGAAGCTGAACCCGAGTTAGACCCGAAAAAACACGTACGGTGCCACTTTCTGCCATCAAAAAGTGGTCTCAGCGGAAGCCTTTGGGTACACCTGAACTCCCTGGGGGAGCCTTTACGCAACCCCACACTCAACAGGACTCTGCGTCTTCACTCTTTCCTAACAACCCTAAACATAACCCTAACCGCAACAAGAAGCTGAACCCGAGTTACACCCGAAAAAACACGTACGGTGCCACTTTCTGCCATCAAAAAGTGCTCTCAGCGGAAGCCTTTGGGTACACCTGAACTCCCTGGGGGAGCCTTTACGCAACCCCACACTCAACAGGACTCTGCGTCTTCACTCTTTCCTAACAACCCTAAACATAACCCTAACCGCAACAAGAAGCTGAACCCGAGTTAGACCCGAAAAAACACGTACGGTGCCACTTTCTGCCATCAAAAAGTGCTCTCAGCGGAAGCCTTTGGGTACACCTGAACTCCCTGGGGGAGCCTTTACGCAACCCCACACTCAACAGGACTCTGCGTCTTCACTCTTTCCTAACAACCCTAAACATAACCCTAACCGCAACAAGAAGCTCAACCCGAGTTAGACCCGAAAAAACACGGACGGTGCCACTTTCTGCCATCAAAAAGTGCTCTCAGCGGAAGCCTTTGGGTACACTTGAACTCCCTGGGGGAGCCTTTACGCAACCCCACACTCAACAGGACTCTGCGTCTTCACTCTTTCCTAACAACCCTAAACATAACCCTAACCGCAACAAGAAGCTGAACCCGAGTTAGACCCGAAAAAACACGTACGGTGCCACTTTCTGCCATCAAAAAGTGCTCTCAGCGGAAGCCTTTGGGTACACCTGAACTCCCTGGGGGAGCCTTTACGCAACCCCACACTCAACAGGACTCTGCGTCTTCACTCTTTCCTAACAACCCTAAACATAACCCTAACCGCAACAAGAAGCTCAACCCGAGTTAGACCCGAAAAAACACGTACGGTGCCACTTTCTGCCATCAAAAAGTGCTCTCAGCGGAAGCCTTTGGGTACACCTGAACTCCCTGGGGGAGCCTTTACGCAACCCCACACTCAACAGGACTCTGCGTCTTCACTCTTTCCTAACAACCCTAAACATAACCCTAACCGCAACAAGAAGCTCAACCCGAGTTAGACCCGAAAAAACACGTACGGTGCCACTTTCTGCCATCAAAAAGTGCTCTCAGCGGAAGCCTTTGGGAACACCTGAACTCCCTGGGGGAGCCTTTACGCAACCCCACACTCAACAGGACTCTGCGTCTTCACTCTTTCCTAACAACCCTAAACATAACCCTAACCGCAACAAGAAGCTGAACCCGAGTTAGACCCGAAAAAACACGTATGGTGCCACTTTCTGCCATCAAAAAGTGCTCTCAGCGGAAGCCTTTGGGAACACCTGAACTCCCTGGGGGAGCCTTTACGCAACCCCACACTCAACAGGACTCTGCGTCTTCACTCTTTCCTAACAACCCTAAACATAACCCTAACCGCAACAAGAAGCTCAACCCGAGTTAGACCCGAAAAAACACGTACGGTGCCACTTTCTGCCATCCAAAAGTGCTCTCAGCGGAAGCCTTTGGGTACACCTGAACTCCCTGGGTGAGCCTTTACGCAACCCCACACTCAACAGGACTCTGCGTCTTCACTCTTTCCTAACAACCCTAAACATAACCCTAACCGCAACAAGAAGCTCAACCCGAGTTAGACCCGAAAAAACACGTACGGTGCCACTTTCTGCCATCAAAAAGTGCTCTCAGCGGAAGCCTTTGGGTACACCTGAACTCCCTGGGGGAGCCTTTACGCAACCCCACACTCAACAGGACTCTGCGTCTTCACTCTTTCCTAACAACCCTAAACATAACCCTAACCGCAACAAGAAGCTGAACCCGAGTTAGACCCGAAAAAACACGTACGGTGCCACTTTCTGCCATCAAAAAGTGCTCTCAGCGGAAGCCTTTGGGTACACCTGAACTCCCTGGGGGAGCCTTTACGCAACCCCACACTCAACAGGACTCTGCGTCTTCACTCTTTCCTAACAACCCTAAACATAACCCTAACCGCAACAAGAAGCTGAACCCGAGTTAGACCCGAAAAAACACGTACGGTGCCACTTTATGCCATCAAAAAGTGCTCTCAGCGGAAGCCTTTGGGTACACCTGAACTCCCTGGGGGAGCCTTTACGCAACCCCACACTCAACAGGACTCTGCGTCTTCACTCTTTCCTAACAACCCTAAACATAACCCTAACCGCAACAAGAAGCTCAACCCGAGTTAGACCCGAAAAAACACGTACGGTGCCACTTTCTGCCATCAAAAAGTGCTCTCAGCGGAAGCCTTTGGGTACACCTGAACTCCCTGGGGGAGCCTTTACGCAACCCCACACTCAACAGGACTCTGCGTCTTCACTCTTTCCTAACAACCCTAAACATAACCCTAACCGCAACAAGAAGCTGAACCCGAGTTAGACCCGAAAAAACACGTATGGTGCCACTTTCTGCCATCCAAAAGTGCTCTCAGCGGAAGCCTTTGGGTACACCTGAACTCCCTGGGGGAGCCTTTACGCAACCCCACACTCAACAGGACTCTGCGTCTTCACTCTTTCCTAACAACCCTAAACATAACCCTAACCGCAACAAGAAGCTCAACCCGAGTTAGACCCGAAAAAACACGTACGGTGCCACTTTCTGCCATCAAAAAGTGCTCTCAGCGGAAGCCTTTGGGTACACCTGAACTCCCTGGGGGAGCCTTTACGCAACCCCACACTCAACAGGACTCTGCGTCTTCACTCTTTCCTAACAACCCTAAACATAACCCTAACCGCAACAAGAAGCTCAACCCGAGTTAGACCCGAAAAAACACGTACGGTGCCACTTTCTGCCATCAAAAAGTGCTCTGAGCGGAAGCCTTTGGGTACACCTGAACTCCCTGGGGGAGCCTTTACGCAACCCCACACTCAACAGGACACTGCGTCTTCACTCTTTCCTAACAACCCTAAACATAACCCTAACCGCAACAAGAAGCTGAACCCGAGTTAGACCCGAAAAAACACGTACGGTGCCACTTTCTGCCATCAAAAAGTGCTCTGAGCGGAAGCCTTTGGGTACACCTGAACTCCCTGGGGGAGCCTTTACGCAACCCCACACTCAACAGGACTCTGCGTCTTCACTCTTTCCTAACAACCCTAAACATAACCCTAACCGCAACAAGAAGCTCAACCCGAGTTAGACCCGAAAAAACACGTACGGTGCCACTTTCTGCCATCAAAAAGTGCTCTCAGCGGAAGCCTTTGGGTACACTTGAACTCCCTGGGGGAGCCTTTACGCAACCCCACACTCAACAGGACTCTGCGTCTTCACTCTTTCCTAACAACCCTAAACATAACCCTAACCGCAACAAGAAGCTGAACCCGAGTTAGACCCGAAAAAACACGTACGGTGCCACTTTATGCCATCAAAAAGTGCTCTCAGCGGAAGCCTTTGGGTACACCTGAACTCCCTGGGGGAGCCTTTACGCAACCCCACACTCAACAGGACTCTGCGTCTTCACTCTTTCCTAACAACCCTAAACATAACCCTAACCGCAACAAGAAGCTCAACCCGAGTTAGACCCGAAAAAACACGTACGGTGCCACTTTCTGCCATCAAAAAGTGCTCTCAGCGGAAGCCTTTGGGTACACCTGAACTCCCTGGGGGAGCCTTTACGCAACCCCACACTCAACAGGACTCTGCGTCTTCACTCTTTCCTAACAACCCTAAACATAACCCTAACCGCAACAAGAAGCTCAACCCGAGTTAGACCCGAAAAAACACGTACGGTGCCACTTTCTGCCATCAAAAAGTGCTCTCAGCGGAAGCCTTTGGGAACACCTGAACTCCCTGGGGGAGCCTTTACGCAACCCCACACTCAACAGGACTCTGCGTCTTCACTCTTTCCTAACAACCCTAAACATAACCCTAACCGCAACAAGAAGCTGAACCCGAGTTAGACCCGAAAAAACACGTATGGTGCCACTTTCTGCCATCAAAAAGTGCTCTCAGCGGAAGCCTTTGGGAACACCTGAACTCCCTGGGGGAGCCTTTACGCAACCCCACACTCAACAGGACTCTGCGTCTTCACTCTTTCCTAACAACCCTAAACATAACCCTAACCGCAACAAGAAGCTCAACCCGAGTTAGACCCGAAAAAACACGTACGGTGCCACTTTCTGCCATCCAAAAGTGCTCTCAGCGGAAGCCTTTGGGTACACCTGAACTCCCTGGGGGAGCCTTTACGCAACCCCACACTCAACAGGACTCTGCGTCTTCACTCTTTCCTAACAACCCTAAACATAACCCTAACCGCAACAAGAAGCTGAACCCGAGTTAGACCCGAAAAAACACGTACGGTGCCACTTTCTGCCATCAAAAAGTGCTCTCAGCGGAAGCCTTTGGGTACACCTGAACTCCCTGGGGGAGCCTTTACGCAACCCCACACTCAACAGGACTCTGCGTCTTCACTCTTTCCTAACAACCCTAAACATAACCCTAACCGCAACAAGAAGCTGAACCCGAGTTAGACCCGAAAAAACACGTACGGTGCCAATTTCTGCCATCAAAAAGTGCTCTCAGCGGAAGCCTTTGGGAACACCTGCACTCCCTGGGGGAGCCTTTACGCAACCCCACACTCAACAGGACTCTGCGTCTTCACTCTTTCCTAACAACCCTAAACATAACCCTTACCGCAACAAGAAGCTGAACCCGAGTTAGACCCGAAAAAACACGTACGGTGCCACTTTCTGCCATCCAAAAGTGCTCTCAGCGGAAGCCTTTGGGTACACCTGAACTCCCTGGGGGAGCCTTTACGCAACCCCACACTCAACAGGACTCTGCGTCTTCACTCTTTCCTAACAACCCTAAACATAACCCTAACCGCAACAAGAAGCTGAACCCGAGTTAGACCCGAAAAAACACGTACGGTGCCACTTTCTGCCATCAAAAAGTGCTCTCAGCGGAAGCCTTTGGGTACACCTGATCTCCCTGGGGGAGCCTTTACGCAACCCCACACTCAACAGGACTCTGCGTCTTCACTCTTTCCTAACAACCCTAAACATAAGCCTAACCGGAACAAGAAGCTGAACCCGAGTTAGACCCGAAAAAACACGTACGGTGCCACTTTCTGCCATCAAAAAGTGCTCTCAGCGGAAGCCTTTGGGAACACCTGCACTCCCTGGGGGAGCCTTTACGCAACCCCACACTCAACAGGACTCTGCGTCTTCACTCTTTCCTAACAACCCTAAACATAACCCTTACCGCAACAAGAAGCTGAACCCGAGTTAGACCCGAAAAAACACGTACGGTGCCACTTTCTGCCATCCAAAAGTGCTCTCAGCGGAAGCCTTTGGGTACACCTGAACTCCCTTGGGGAGCCTTTACGCAACCCCACACTCAACAGGACTCTGCGTCTTCACTCTTTCCTAACAACCCTAAACATAACCCTAACCGCAACAAGAAGCTGAACCCGAGTTAGACCCGAAAAAACACGTACGGTGCCACTTTATGCCATCCAAAAGTGCTCTCAGCGGAAGCCTTTGGGTACACCTGAACTCCCTGGGGGAGCCTTTACGCAACCCCACACTCAACAGGACTCTGCGTCTTCACTCTTTCCTAACAACCCTAAACATAACCCTAACCGCAACAAGAAGCTGAACCCGAGTTAGACCCGAAAAAACACGTACGGTGCCACTTTCTGCCATCAAAAAGTGCTCTCAGCGGAAGCCTTTGGGTACACCTGAACTCCCTGGGGGAGCCTTTACGCAACCCCACACTCAACAGGACTCTGCGTCTTCACTCTTTCCTAACAACCCTAAACATAACCCTAACCGCAACAAGAAGCTCAACCCGAGTTAGACCCGAAAAAACACGTACGGTGCCACTTTCTGCCATCAAAAAGTGCTCTCAGCGGAAGCCTTTGGGTACACCTGAACTCCCTGGGGGAGCCTTTACGCAACCCCACACTCAACAGGACACTGCGTCTTCACTCTTTCCTAACAACCCTAAACATAACCCTAACCGCAACAAGAAGCTGAACCCGAGTTAGACCCGAAAAAACACGTACGGTGCCACTTTCTGCCATCAAAAAGTGCTCTGAGCGGAAGCCTTTGGGTACACCTGAACTCCCTGGGGGAGCCTTTACGCAACCCCACACTCAACAGGACACTGCGTCTTCACTCTTTCCTAACAACCCTAAACATAACCCTAACCGCAACAAGAAGCTGAACCCGAGTTAGACCCGAAAAAACACGTACGGTGCCACTTTCTGCCATCAAAAAGTGCTCTCAGCGGAAGCCTTTGGGTACACCTGAACTCCCTGGGGGAGCCTTTACGCAACCCCACACTCAACAGGACTCTGCGTCTTCACTCTTTCCTAACAACCCTAAACATAACCCTAACCGCAACAAGAAGCTGAACCCGAGTTAGACCCGAAAAAACACGTACGGTGCCACTTTCTGCCATCAAAAAGTGCTCTCAGCGGAAGCCTTTGGGTACACCTGAACTCCCTGGGGGAGCCTTTACGCAACCCCACACTCAACAGGACTCTGCGTCTTCACTCTTTCCAAACAACCCTAAACATAACCCTAACCGGAACAAGAAGCTGAACCCGAGTTAGACCCGAAAAAACACGTACGGTGCCACTTTCTGCCATCAAAAAGTGCTCTCAGCGGAAGCCTTTGGGTACACCTGAACTCCCTGGGGGAGCCTTTACGCAACCCCACACTCAACAGGACTCTGCGTCTTCACTCTTTCCTAACAACCCTAAACATAAGCCTAACCGGAACAAGAAGCTGAACCCGAGTTAGACCCGAAAAAACACGTACGGTGCCACTTTCTGCCATCAAAAAGTGCTCTCAGCGGAAGCCTTTGGGTACACCTGAACTCCCTGGGGGAGCCTTTACGCAACCCCACACTCAACAGGACTCTGCGTCTTCACTCTTTCCTAACAACCCTAAACATAAGCCTAACCGGAACAAGAAGCTGAACCCGAGTTAGACCCGAAAAAACACGTACGGTGCCACTTTCTGCCATCAAAAAGTGCTCTCAGCGGAAGCCTTTGGGTACACCTGAACTCCCTGGGGGAGCCTTTACGCAACCCCACACTCAACAGGACTCTGCGTCTTCACTCTTTCCTAACAACCCTAAACATAACCCTAACCGCAACAAGAAGCTCAACCCGAGTTAGACCCGAAAAAAGACGTACGGTGCCACTTTCTGCCATCAAAAAGTGCTCTCAGCGGAAGCCTTTGGGTACACCTGAACTCCCTGGGGGAGCCTTTACGCAACCCCACACTCAACAGGACTCTGCGTCTTCACTCTTTCCTAACAACCCTAAACATAACCCTAACCGCAACAAGAAGCTGAACCCGAGTTAGACCCGAAAAAACACGTACGGTGCCACTTTCTGCCATCAAAAAGTGCTCTCAGCGGAAGCCTTTGGGAACACCTGCACTCCCTGGGGGAGCCTTTACGCAACCCCACACTCAACAGGACTCTGCGTCTTCACTCTTTCCTAACAACCCTAAACATAACCCTTACCGCAACAAGAAGCTGAACCCGAGTTAGACCCGAAAAAACACGTACGGTGCCACTTTCTGCCATCCAAAAGTGCTCTCAGCGGAAGCCTTTGGGTACACCTGAACTCCCTTGGGGAGCCTTTACGCAACCCCACACTCAACAGGACTCTGCGTCTTCACTCTTTCCTAACAACCCTAAACATAACCCTAACCGCAACAAGAAGCTGAACCCGAGTTAGACCCGAAAAAACACGTACGGTGCCACTTTATGCCATCAAAAAGTGCTCTCAGCGGAAGCCTTTGGGTACACCTGAACTCCCTGGGGGAGCCTTTACGCAACCCCACACTCAACAGGACTCTGCGTCTTCACTCTTTCCTAACAACCCTAAACATAACCCTAACCGCAACAAGAAGCTCAACCCGAGTTAGACCCGAAAAAACACGTACGGTGCCACTTTCTGCCATCAAAAAGTGCTCTCAGCGGAAGCCTTTGGGAACACCTGCACTCCCTGGGGGAGCCTTTACGCAACCCCACACTCAACAGGACTCTGCGTCTTCACTCTTTCCTAACAACCCTAAACATAACCCTTACCGCAACAAGAAGCTGAACCCGAGTTAGACCCGAAAAAACACGTACGGTGCCACTTTCTGCCATCCAAAAGTGCTCTCAGCGGAAGCCTTTGGGTACACCTGAACTCCCTTGGGGAGCCTTTACGCAACCCCACACTCAACAGGACTCTGCGTCTTCACTCTTTCCTAACAACCCTAAACATAACCCTAACCGCAACAAGAAGCTGAACCCGAGTTAGACCCGAAAAAACACGTACGGTGCCACTTTATGCCATCCAAAAGTGCTCTCAGCGGAAGCCTTTGGGTACACCTGAACTCCCTGGGGGAGCCTTTACGCAACCCCACACTCAACAGGACTCTGCGTCTTCACTCTTTCCTAACAACCCTAAACATAACCCTAACCGCAACAAGAAGCTGAACCCGAGTTAGACCCGAAAAAACACGTACGGTGCCACTTTCTGCCATCAAAAAGTGCTCTGAGCGGAAGCCTTTGGGTACACCTGAACTCCCTGGGGGAGCCTTTACGCAACCCCACACTCAACAGGACTCTGCGTCTTCACTCTTTCCTAACAACCCTAAACATAACCCTAACCGCAACAAGAAGCTGAACCCGAGTTAGACCCGAAAAAACACGTACGGTGCCACTTTCTGCCATCAAAAAGTGCTCTCAGTGGAAGCCTTTGGGTACACCTGAACTCCCTGGGGGAGCCTTTACGCAACCCCACACTCAACAGGACACTGCGTCTTCACTCTTTCCTAACAACCCTAAACATAACCCTAACCGCAACAAGAAGCTGAACCCGAGTTAGACCCGAAAAAACACGTACGGTGCCACTTTCTGCCATCAAAAAGTGCTCTGAGCGGAAGCCTTTGGGTACACCTGAACTCCCTGGGGGAGCCTTTACGCAACCCCACACTCAACAGGACTCTGCGTCTTCACTCTTTCCTAACAACCCTAAACATAACCCTAACCGCAACAAGAAGCTGAACCCGAGTTAGACCCAAAAAAACACGTACGGTGCCACTTTCTGCCATCAAAAAGTGCTCTGAGCGGAAGCCTTTGGGTACACCTGAACTCCCTGGGGGAGCCTTTACGCAACCCCACACTCAACAGGACTCTGCGTCTTCACTCTTTCCAAACAACCCTAAACATAACCCTAACCGGAACAAGAAGCTGAACCCGAGTTAGACCCGAAAAAACACGTACGGTGCCACTTTCTGCCATCAAAAAGTGCTCTCAGCGGAAGCCTTTGGGTACACCTGAACTCCCTGGGGGAGCCTTTACGCAACCCCACACTCAACAGGACTCTGCGTCTTCACTCTTTCCTAACAACCCTAAACATAACCCTAACCGCAACAAGAAGCTGAACCCGAGTTAGACCCGAAAAAACACGTACGGTGCCACTTTCTGCCATCAAAAAGTGCTCTCAGCGGAAGCCTTTGGGTACACCTGAACTCCCTGGGGGAGCCTTTACGCAACCCCACACTCAACAGGACTCTGCGTCTTCACTCTTTCCTAACAACCCTAAACATAAGCCTAACCGGAACAAGAAGCTGAACCCGAGTTAGACCCGAAAAAACACGTACGGTGCCACTTTCTGCCATCAAAAAGTGCTCTCAGCGGAAGCCTTTGGGTACACCTGAACTCCCTGGGGGAGCCTTTACGCAACCCCACACTCAACAGGACTCTGCGTCTTCACTCTTTCCTAACAACCCTAAACATAACCCTAACCGCAACAAGAAGCTCAACCCGAGTTAGACCCGAAAAAAGACGTACGGTGCCACTTTCTGCCATCAAAAAGTGCTCTCAGCGGAAGCCTTTGGGTACACCTGAACTCCCTGGGGGAGCCTTTACGCAACCCCACACTCAACAGGACTCTGCGTCTTCACTCTTTCCTAACAACCCTAAACATAACCCTAACCGCAACAAGAAGCTGAACCCGAGTTAGACCCGAAAAAACACGTACGGTGCCACTTTCTGCCATCAAAAAGTGCTCTCAGCGGAAGCCTTTGGGAACACCTGCACTCCCTGGGGGAGCCTTTACGCAACCCCACACTCAACAGGACTCTGCGTCTTCACTCTTTCCTAACAACCCTAAACATAACCCTTACCGCAACAAGAAGCTGAACCCGAGTTAGACCCGAAAAAACACGTACGGTGCCACTTTCTGCCATCCAAAAGTGCTCTCAGCGGAAGCCTTTGGGTACACCTGAACTCCCTTGGGGAGCCTTTACGCAACCCCACACTCAACAGGACTCTGCGTCTTCACTCTTTCCTAACAACCCTAAACATAACCCTAACCGCAACAAGAAGCTGAACCCGAGTTAGACCCGAAAAAACACGTACGGTGCCACTTTCTGCCATCAAAAAGTGCTCTCAGCGGAAGCCTTTGGGTACACCTGAACTCCCTGGGGGAGCCTTTACGCAACCCCACACTCAACAGGACTCTGCGTCTTCACTCTTTCCTAACAACCCTAAACATAACCCTAACCGCAACAAGAAGCTGAACCCGAGTTAGACCCGAAAAAACACGTACGGTGCCACTTTCTGCCATCAAAAAGTGCTCTCAGCGGAAGCCTTTGGGTACACCTGAACTCCCTGGGGGAGCCTTTACGCAACCCCACACTCAACAGGACTCTGCGTCTTCACTCTTTCCTAACAACCCTAAACATAAGCCTAACCGCAACAAGAAGCTGAACCCGAGTTAGACCCGAAAAAACACGTACGGTGCCACTTTCTGCCATCAAAAAGTGCTCTCAGCGGAAGCCTTTGGGTACACCTGAACTCCCTGGGGGAGCCTTTACGCAACCCCACACTCAACAGGACTCTGCGTCTTCACTCTTTCCTAACAACCCTAAACATAACCCTAACCGCAACAGGAAGCTCAACCCGAGTTAGACCCGAAAAAACACGTACGGTGCCACTTTCTGCCATCAAAAAGTGCTCTCAGCGGAAGCCTTTGGGAACACCTGCACTCCCTGGGGGAGCCTTTACGCAACCCCACACTCAACAGGACTCTGCGTCTTCACTCTTTCCTAACAACCCTAAACATAACCCTTACCGCAACAAGAAGCTGAACCCGAGTTAGACCCGAAAAAACACGTACGGTGCCACTTTCTGCCATCCAAAAGTGCTCTCAGCGGAAGCCTTTGGGTACACCTGAACTCCCTTGGGGAGCCTTTACGCAACCCCACACTCAACAGGACTCTGCGTCTTCACTCTTTCCTAACAACCCTAAACATAACCCTAACCGCAACAAGAAGCTGAACCCGAGTTAGACCCGAAAAAACACGTACGGTGCCACTTTATGCCATCAAAAAGTGCTCTCAGCGGAAGCCTTTGGGTACACCTGAACTCCCTGGGGGAGCCTTTACGCAACCCCACACTCAACAGGACTCTGCGTCTTCACTCTTTCCTAACAACCCTAAACATAACCCTAACCGCAACAAGAAGCTCAACCCGAGTTAGACCCGAAAAAACACGTACGGTGCCACTTTCTGCCATCAAAAAGTGCTCTCAGCGGAAGCCTTTGGGAACACCTGCACTCCCTGGGGGAGCCTTTACGCAACCCCACACTCAACAGGACTCTGCGTCTTCACTCTTTCCTAACAACCCTAAACATAACCCTTACCGCAACAAGAAGCTGAACCCGAGTTAGACCCGAAAAAACACGTACGGTGCCACTTTCTGCCATCCAAAAGTGCTCTCAGCGGAAGCCTTTGGGTACACCTGAACTCCCTTGGGGAGCCTTTACGCAACCCCACACTCAACAGGACTCTGCGTCTTCACTCTTTCCTAACAACCCTAAACATAACCCTAACCGCAACAAGAAGCTGAACCCGAGTTAGACCCGAAAAAACACGTACGGTGCCACTTTATGCCATCCAAAAGTGCTCTCAGCGGAAGCCTTTGGGTACACCTGAACTCCCTGGGGGAGCCTTTACGCAACCCCACACTCAACAGGACTCTGCGTCTTCACTCTTTCCTAACAACCCTAAACATAACCCTAACCGCAACAAGAAGCTGAACCCGAGTTAGACCCGAAAAAACACGTACGGTGCCACTTTCTGCCATCAAAAAGTGCTCTGAGCGGAAGCCTTTGGGTACACCTGAACTCCCTGGGGGAGCCTTTACGCAACCCCACACTCAACAGGACTCTGCGTCTTCACTCTTTCCTAACAACCCTAAACATAACCCTAACCGCAACAAGAAGCTGAACCCGAGTTAGACCCGAAAAAACACGTACGGTGCCACTTTCTGCCATCAAAAAGTGCTCTCAGTGGAAGCCTTTGGGTACACCTGAACTCCCTGGGGGAGCCTTTACGCAACCCCACACTCAACAGGACACTGCGTCTTCACTCTTTCCTAACAACCCTAAACATAACCCTAACCGCAACAAGAAGCTGAACCCGAGTTAGACCCGAAAAAACACGTACGGTGCCACTTTCTGCCATCAAAAAGTGCTCTGAGCGGAAGCCTTTGGGTACACCTGAACTCCCTGGGGGAGCCTTTACGCAACCCCACACTCAACAGGACTCTGCGTCTTCACTCTTTCCTAACAACCCTAAACATAACCCTAACCGCAACAAGAAGCTGAACCCGAGTTAGACCCAAAAAAACACGTACGGTGCCACTTTCTGCCATCAAAAAGTGCTCTGAGCGGAAGCCTTTGGGTACACCTGAACTCCCTGGGGGAGCCTTTACGCAACCCCACACTCAACAGGACTCTGCGTCTTCACTCTTTCCAAACAACCCTAAACATAACCCTAACCGGAACAAGAAGCTGAACCCGAGTTAGACCCGAAAAAACACGTACGGTGCCACTTTCTGCCATCAAAAAGTGCTCTCAGCGGAAGCCTTTGGGTACACCTGAACTCCCTGGGGGAGCCTTTACGCAACCCCACACTCAACAGGACTCTGCGCCTTCACTCTTTCCTAACAACCCTAAACATAACCCTAACCGCAACAAGAAGCTGAACCCGAGTTAGACCCGAAAAAACACGTACGGTGCCACTTTCTGCCATCAAAAAGTGCTCTCAGCGGAAGCCTTTGGGTACACCTGAACTCCCTGGGGGAGCCTTTACGCAACCCCACACTCAACAGGACTCTGCGTCTTCACTCTTTCCTAACAACCCTAAACATAAGCCTAACCGGAACAAGAAGCTGAACCCGAGTTAGACCCGAAAAAACACGTACGGTGCCACTTTCTGCCATCAAAAAGTGCTCTCAGCGGAAGCCTTTGGGTACACCTGAACTCCCTGGGGGAGCCTTTACGCAACCCCACACTCAACAGGACTCTGCGTCTTCACTCTTTCCTAACAACCCTAAACATAACCCTAACCGCAACAAGAAGCTCAACCCGAGTTAGACCCGAAAAAAGACGTACGGTGCCACTTTCTGCCATCAAAAAGTGCTCTCAGCGGAAGCCTTTGGGTACACCTGAACTCCCTGGGGGAGCCTTTACGCAACCCCACACTCAACAGGACTCTGCGTCTTCACTCTTTCCTAACAACCCTAAACATAACCCTAACCGCAACAAGAAGCTGAACCCGAGTTAGACCCGAAAAAACACGTACGGTGCCACTTTCTGCCATCAAAAAGTGCTCTCAGCGGAAGCCTTTGGGAACACCTGAACTCCCTGGGGGAGCCTTTACGCAACCCCACACTCAACAGGACTCTGCGTCTTCACTCTTTCCTAACAACCCTAAACATAACCCTTACCGCAACAAGAAGCTGAACCCGAGTTAGACCCGAAAAAACACGTACGGTGCCACTTTCTGCCATCCAAAAGTGCTCTCAGCGGAAGCCTTTGGGTACACCTGAACTCCCTTGGGGAGCCTTTACGCAACCCCACACTCAACAGGACTCTGCGTCTTCACTCTTTCCTAACAACCCTAAACATAACCCTAACCGCAACAAGAAGCTGAACCCGAGTTAGACCCGAAAAAACACGTACGGTGCCACTTTCTGCCATCAAAAAGTGCTCTCAGCGGAAGCCTTTGGGTACACCTGAACTCCCTGGGGGAGCCTTTACGCAACCCCACACTCAACAGGACTCTGCGTCTTCACTCTTTCCTAACAACCCTAAACATAAGCCTAACCGCAACAAGAAGCTGAACCCGAGTTAGACCCGAAAAAACACGTACGGTGCCACTTTCTGCCATCAAAAAGTGCTCTCAGCGGAAGCCTTTGGGTACACCTGAACTCCCTGGGGGAGCCTTTACGCAACCCCACACTCAACAGGACTCTGCGTCTTCACTCTTTCCTAACAACCCTAAACATAACCCTAACCGCAACAAGAAGCTGAACCCGAGTTAGACCCGAAAAAACACGTACGGTGCCACTTTCTGCCATCAAAAAGTGCTCTCAGCGGAAGCCTTTGGGTACACCTGAACTCCCTGGGGGAGCCTTTACGCAACCCCACACTCAACAGGACTCTGCGTCTTCACTCTTTCCTAACAACCCTAAACAGAACCCTAACCGCAACAAGAAGCTGAACCCGAGTTAGACCCGAAAAAACACGTACGGTGCCACTTTCTGCCATCAAAAAGTGCTCTGAGCGGAAGCCTTTGGGTACACCTGAACTCCCTGGGGGAGCCTTTACGCAACCCCACACTCAACAGGACTCTGCGTCTTCACTCTTTCCTAACAACCCTAAACATAACCCTAACCGCAACAAGAAGCTCAACCCGAGTTAGACCCGAAAAAACACGTACGGTGCCACTTTCTGCCATCAAAAAGTGCTCTCAGCGGAAGCCTTTGGGTACACCTGAACTCCCTGGGGGAGCCTTTACGCAACCCCACACTCAACAGGACTCTGCGTCTTCACTCTTTCCTAACAACCCTAAACAGAACCCTAACCGCAACAAGAAGCTGAACCCGAGTTAGACCCGAAAAAACACGTACGGTGCCACTTTCTGCCATCAAAAAGTGCTCTGAGCGGAAGCCTTTGGGTACACCTGAACTCCCTGGGGGAGCCTTTACGCAACCCCACACTCAACAGGACTCTGCGTCTTCACTCTTTCCTAACAACCCTAAACATAACCCTAACCGCAACAAGAAGCTCAACCCGAGTTAGACCCGAAAAAACACGTACGGTGCCACTTTCTGCCATCAAAAAGTGCTCTCAGCGGAAGCCTTTGGGTACACCTGAACTCCCTGGGGGAGCCTTTACGCAACCCCACACTCAACAGGACTCTGCGTCTTCACTCTTTCCTAACAACCCTAAACATAAGCCTAACCGCAACAAGAAGCTGAACCCGAGTTAGACCCGAAAAAACACGTACGGTGCCACTTTCTGCCATCCAAAAGTGCTCTCAGCGGAAGCCTTTGGGTACACCTGAACTCCCTGGGGGAGCCTTTACGCAACCCCACACTCAACAGGACTCTGCGTCTTCACTCTTTCCTAACAACCCTAAACATAAGCCTAACCGCAACAAGAAGCTGAACCCGAGTTAGACCCGAAAAAACACGTACGGTGCCACTTTCTGCCATCAAAAAGTGCTCTCAGCGGAAGCCTTTGGGTACACCTGAACTCCCTGGGGGAGCCTTTACGCAACCCCACACTCAACAGGACTCTGCGTCTTCACTCTTTCCTAGCAACCCTAAACATAACCCTAACCGCAACAAGAAGCTGAACCCGAGTTAGACCCGAAAAAACACGTACGGTGCCACTTTCTGCCATCAAAAAGTGCTCTCAGCGGAAGCCTTTGGGTACACCTGAACTCCCTGGGGGAGCCTTTACGCAACCCCACACTCAACAGGACTCTGCGTCTTCACTCTTTCCTAACAACCCTAAACATAACCCTAACCGCAACAAGAAGCTGAACCCGAGTTAGACCCGAAAAAACACGTACGGTGCCACTTTCTGCCATCAAAAAGTGCTCTCAGCGGAAGCCTTTGGGTACACCTGAACTCCCTGGGGGAGCCTTTACGCAACCCCACACTCAACAGGACTCTGCGTCTTCACTCTTTCCTAACAACCCTAAACATAACCCTAACCGCAACAAGAAGCTGAACCCGAGTTAGACCCGAAAAAACACGTACGGTGCCACTTTCTGCCATCAAAAAGTGCTCTCAGCGGAAGCC
This sequence comes from Anser anser, assembly GCF_964211835.1. NCBI lineage: Eukaryota > Metazoa > Chordata > Aves > Anseriformes > Anatidae > Anser > Anser anser. Next base: position 150,178 of record NW_028154209.1, read on the forward strand.
TTTGGGTACACCTGAACTCCCTGGGGGAGCCTTTACGCAACCCCACACTCAACAGGACTCTGCGTCTTCACTCTTTCCTAACAACCCTAAACATAACCCTAACCGCAACAAGAAGCTGAACCCGAGTTAGACCCGAAAAAACACGTACGGTGCCACTTTCTGCCATCAAAAAGTGCTCTCAGCGGAAGCCTTTGGGTACACCTGAACTCCCTGGGGGAGCCTTTACGCAACCCCACACTCAACAGGACTCTGCGTCTTCACTCTTTCCTAACAACCCTAAACATAACCCTAACCGCAACAAGAAGCTGAACCCGAGTTAGACCCGAAAAAACACGTACGGTGCCACTTTCTGCCATCAAAAAGTGCTCTCAGCGGAAGCCTTTGGGTACACCTGAACTCCCTGGGGGAGCCTTTACGCAACCCCACACTCAACAGGACTCTGCGTCTTCACTCTTTCCTAACAACCCTAAACATAACCCTAACCGCAACAAGAAGCTGAACCCGAGTTAGACCCGAAAAAACACGTACGGTGCCACTTTCTGCCATCAAAAAGTGCTCTCAGCGGAAGCCTTTGGGTACACCTGAACTCCCTGGGGGAGCCTTTACGCAACCCCACACTCAACAGGACTCTGCGTCTTCACTCTTTCCTAACAACCCTAAACATAACCCTAACCGCAACAAGAAGCTGAACCCGAGTTAGACCCGAAAAAACACGTACGGTGCCACTTTCTGCCATCAAAAAGTGCTCTCAGCGGAAGCCTTTGGGTACACCTGAACTCCCTGGGGGAGCCTTTACGCAACCCCACACTCAACAGGACTCTGCGTCTTCACTCTTTCCTAACAACCCTAAACATAACCCTAACCGCAACAAGAAGCTGAACCCGAGTTAGACCCGAAAAAACACGTACGGTGCCACTTTCTGCCATCAAAAAGTGCTCTCAGCGGAAGCCTTTGGGTACACCTGAACTCCCTGGGGGAGCCTTTACGCAACCCCACACTCAACAGGACTCTGCGTCTTCACTCTTTCCTAACAACCCTAAACATAACCCTAACCGCAACAAGAAGCTGAACCCGAGTTAGACCCGAAAAAACACGTACGGTGCCACTTTCTGCCATCAAAAAGTGCTCTCAGCGGAAGCCTTTGGGTACACCTGAACTCCCTGGGGGAGCCTTTACGCAACCCCACACTCAACAGGACTCTGCGTCTTCACTCTTTCCTAACAACCCTAAACATAACCCTAACCGCAACAAGAAGCTGAACCCGAGTTAGACCCGAAAAAACACGTACGGTGCCACTTTCTGCCATCAAAAAGTGCTCTCAGCGGAAGCCTTTGGGTACACCTGAACTCCCTGGGGGAGCCTTTACGCAACCCCACACTCAACAGGACTCTGCGTCTTCACTCTTTCCTAACAACCCTAAACATAACCCTAACCGCAACAAGAAGCTGAACCCGAGTTAGACCCGAAAAAAGACGTACGGTGCCACTTTCTGCCATCAAAAAGTGCTCTCAGCGGAAGCCTTTGGGTACACCTGAACTCCCTGGGGGAGCCTTTACGCAACCCCACACTCAACAGGACTCTGCGTCTTCACTCTTTCCTAACAACCCTAAACATAACCCTAACCGCAACAAGAAGCTGAACCCGAGTTAGACCCGAAAAAACACGTACGGTGCCACTTTCTGCCATCAAAAAGTGCTCTCAGCGGAAGCCTTTGGGTACACCTGAACTCCCTGGGGGAGCCTTTACGCAACCCCACACTCAACAGGACTCTGCGTCTTCACTCTTTCCTAACAACCCTAAACATAACCCTAACCGCAACAAGAAGCTGAACCCGAGTTAGACCCGAAAAAACACGTACGGTGCCACTTTCTGCCATCAAAAAGTGCTCTCAGCGGAAGCCTTTGGGTACACCTGAACTCCCTGGGGGAGCCTTTACGCAACCCCACACTCAACAGGACTCTGCGTCTTCACTCTTTCCTAACAACCCTAAACATAACCCTAACCGCAACAAGAAGCTCAACCCGAGTTAGACCCGAAAAAACACGTACGGTGCCACTTTCTGCCATCAAAAAGTGCTCTCAGCGGAAGCCTTTGGGTACACCTGAACTCCCTGGAGGAGCCTTTACGCAACCCCACACTCAACAGGACTCTGCGTCTTCACTCTTTCCTAACAACCCTAAACATAACCCTAACCGCAACAAGAAGCTGAACCCGAGTTAGACCCGAAAAAACACGTACGGTGCCACTTTCTGCCGTCAAAAAGTGCTCTCAGCGGAAGCCTTTGGGTACACCTGAACTCCCTGGGGGAGCCTTTACGCAACCCCACACTCAACAGGACTCTGCGTCTTCACTCTTTCCTAACAACCCTAAACATAACCCTAACCGCAACAAGAAGCTGAACCCGAGTTAGACCCGAAAAAACACGTACGGTGCCACTTTCTGCCGTCCAAAAGTGCTCTCAGCGGAAGCCTTTGGGTACACCTGAACTCCCTGGGGGAGCCTTTACGCAACCCCACACTCAACAGGACTCTGCGTCTTCACTCTTTCCTAACAACCCTAAACATAACCCTAACCGCAACAAGAAGCTGAACCCGAGTTAGACCCGAAAAAACACGTACGGTGCCACTTTCTGCCATCAAAAAGTGCTCTCAGCGGAAGCCTTTGGGTACACCTGAACTCCCTGGGGGAGCCTTTACGCAACCCCACACTCAACAGGACTCTGCGTCTTCACTCTTTCCTAACAACCCTAACGTAACCCTAACCGCAACAAGAAGCTGAACCCGAGTTAGACCCGAAAAAACACGTACGGTGCCACTTTATGCCATCAAAAAGTGCTCTCAGCGGAAGCCTTTGGGTACACCTGAACTCCCTGGGGGAGCCTTTACGCAACCCCACACTCAACAGGACTCTGCGTCTTCACTCTTTCCTAACAACCCTAAACATAAGCCTAACCGCAACAAGAAGCTCAACCCGAGTTAGACCCGAAAAAACACGTACGGTGCCACTTTCTGCCATCAAAAAGTGCTCTCAGCGGAAGCCTTTGGGTACACCTGAACTCCCTGGGGGAGCCTTTACGCAACCCCACACTCAACAGGACTCTGCGTCTTCACTCTTTCCTAACAACCCTAAACATAACCCTAACCGCAACAAGAAGCTGAACCCGAGTTAGACCCGAAAAAACACGTACGGTGCCACTTTCTGCCATCAAAAAGTGCTCTCAGCGGAAGCCTTTGGGTACACCTGAACTCCCTGGGGGAGCCTTTACGCAACCCCACACTCAACAGGACTCTGCGTCTTCACTCTTTCCTAACAACCCTAAACATAACCCTAACCGCAACAAGAAGCTCAACCCGAGTTAGACCCGAAAAAACACGTACGGTGCCACTTTCTGCCATCAAAAAGTGCTCTCAGCGGAAGCCTTTGGGTACACCTGAACTCCCTGGGGGAGCCTTTACGCAACCCCACACTCAACAGGACTCTGCGTCTTCACTCTTTCCTAACAACCCTAAACATAACCCTAACCGCAACAAGAAGCTGAACCCGAGTTAGACCCGAAAAAACACGTACGGTGCCACTTTCTGCCATCAAAAAGTGCTCTCAGCGGAAGCCTTTGGGTACACCTGAACTCCCTGGGGGAGCCTTTACGCAACCCCACACTCAACAGGACTCTGCGTCTTCACTCTTTCCTAACAACCCTAAACATAACCCTAACCGCAACAAGAAGCTGAACCCGAGTTAGACCCGAAAAAACACGTACGGTGCCACTTTCTGCCATCAAAAAGTGCTCTCAGCGGAAGCCTTTGGGTACACCTGAACTCCCTGGGGGAGCCTTTACGCAACCCCACACTCAACAGGACTCTGCGTCTTCACTCTTTCCTAACAACCCTAAACATAACCCTAACCGCAACAAGAAGCTGAACCCGAGTTAGACCCGAAAAAACACGTACGGTGCCACTTTCTGCCATCAAAAAGTGCTCTCAGCGGAAGCCTTTGGGTACACCTGAACTCCCTGGGGGAGCCTTTACGCAACCCCACACTCAACAGGACTCTGCGTCTTCACTCTTTCCTAACAACCCTAAACATAACCCTAACCGCAACAAGAAGCTGAACCCGAGTTAGACCCGAAAAAACACGTACGGTGCCACTTTCTGCCATCAAAAAGTGCTCTCAGCGGAAGCCTTTGGGTACACCTGAACTCCCTGGGGGAGCCTTTACGCAACCCCACACTCAACAGGACTCTGCGTCTTCACTCTTTCCTAACAACCCTAAACATAACCCTAACCGCAACAAGAAGCTGAACCCGAGTTAGACCCGAAAAAACACGTACGGTGCCACTTTCTGCCATCAAAAAGTGCTCTCAGCGGAAGCCTTTGGGTACACCTGAACTCCCTGGGGGAGCCTTTATGCAACCCCACACTCAACAGGACTCTGCGTCTTCACTCTTTCCTAACAACCCTAAACATAACCCTAACCGCAACAAGAAGCTGAACCCGAGTTAGACCCGAAAAAACACGTACGGTGCCACTTTCTGCCATCAAAAAGTGCTCTCAGCGGAAGCCTTTGGGTACACCTGAACTCCCTGGGGGAGCCTTTACGCAACCCCACACTCAACAGGACTCTGCGTCTTCACTCTTTCCTAACAACCCTAAACATAAGCCTAACCGCAACAAGAAGCTGAACCCGAGTTAGACCCGAAAAAACACGTACGGTGCCACTTTCTGCCATCCAAAAGTGCTCTCAGCGGAAGCCTTTGGGTACACCTGAACTCCCTGGGGGAGCCTTTACGCAACCCCACACTCAACAGGACTCTGCGTCTTCACTCTTTCCTAACAACCCTAAACATAACCCTAACCGCAACAAGAAGCTGAACCCGAGTTAGACCCGAAAAAACACGTACGGTGCCACTTTCTGCCATCAAAAAGTGCTCTCAGCGGAAGCCTTTGGGTACACCTGAACTCCCTGGGGGAGCCTTTACGCAACCCCACACTCAACAGGACTCTGCGTCTTCACTCTTTCCTAACAACCCTAAACATAACCCTAACCGCAGAAAGAAGCTCAACCCGAGTTAGACCCGAAAAAACACGTACGGTGCCACTTTCTGCCATCAAAAAGTGCTCTCAGCGGAAGCCTTTGGGTACACCTGAACTCCCTGGGGGAGCCTTTACGCAACCCCACACTCAACAGGACTCTGCGTCTTCACTCTTTCCTAACAACCCTAAACATAACCCTAACCGCAACAAGAAGCTGAACCCGAGTTAGACCCGAAAAAACACGTACGGTGCCACTTTCTGCCATCAAAAAGTGCTCTCAGCGGAAGCCTTTGGGTACACCTGAACTCCCTGGGGGAGCCTTTACGCAACCCCACACTCAACAGGACTCTGCGTCTTCACTCTTTCCTAACAACCCTAAACATAACCCTAACCGCAACAAGAAGCTGAACCCGAGTTAGACCCGAAAAAACACGTACGGTGCCACTTTCTGCCATCCAAAAGTGCTCTCAGCGGAAGCCTTTGGGTACACCTGAACTCCCTGGGGGAGCCTTTACGCAACCCCACACTCAACAGGACTCTGCGTCTTCACTCTTTCCTAACAACCCTAAACATAACCCTAACCGCAACAAGAAGCTGAACCCGAGTTAGACCCGAAAAAACACGTACGGTGCCACTTTCTGCCATCCAAAAGTGCTCTCAGCGGAAGCCTTTGGGTACACCTGAACTCCCTGGGGGAGCCTTTACGCAACCCCACACTCAACAGGACTCTGCGTCTTCACTCTTTCCTAACAACCCTAAACATAACCCTAACCGCAACAAGAAGCTCAACCCGAGTTAGACCCGAAAAAACACGTACGGTGCCACTTTCTGCCATCAAAAAGTGCTCTCAGCGGAAGCCTTTGGGTACACCTGAACTCCCTGGGGGAGCCTTTACGCAACCCCACACTCAACAGGACTCTGCGTCTTCACTCTTTCCTAGCAACCCTAAACATAACCCTAACCGCAACAAGAAGCTGAACCCGAGTTAGACCCGAAAAAACACGTACGGTGCCACTTTCTGCCATCAAAAAGTGCTCTCAGCGGAAGCCTTTGGGTACACCTGAACTCCCTGGGGGAGCCTTTACGCAACCCCACACTCAACAGGACTCTGCGTCTTCACTCTTTCCTAACAACCCTAAACATAACCCTAACCGCAACAAGAAGCTGAACCCGAGTTAGACCCGAAAAAACACGTACGGTGCCACTTTCTGCCATCAAAAAGTGCTCTCAGCGGAAGCCTTTGGGTACACCTGAACTCCCTGGGGGAGCCTTTACGCAACCCCACACTCAACAGGACTCTGCGTCTTCACTCTTTCCTAACAACCCTAAACATAACCCTAACCGCAACAAGAAGCTCAACCCGAGTTAGACCCGAAAAAACACGTACGGTGCCACTTTCTGCCATCCAAAAGTGCTCTCAGCGGAAGCCTTTGGGTACACCTGAACTCCCTGGGGGAGCCTTTACGCAACCCCACACTCAACAGGACTCTGCGTCTTCACTCTTTCCTAGCAACCCTAAACATAACCCTAACCGCAACAAGAAGCTGAACCCGAGTTAGACCCGAAAAAACACGTACGGTGCCACTTTCTGCCATCAAAAAGTGCTCTCAGCGGAAGCCTTTGGGTACACCTGAACTCCCTGGGGGAGCCTTTACGCAACCCCACACTCAACAGGACTCTGCGTCTTCACTCTTTCCTAACAACCCTAAACATAACCCTAACCGCAACAAGAAGCTCAACCCGAGTTAGACCCGAAAAAACACGTACGGTGCCACTTTCTGCCATCAAAAAGTGCTCTCAGCGGAAGCCTTTGGGTACACCTGAACTCCCTGGGGGAGCCTTTACGCAACCCCACACTCAACAGGACTCTGCGTCTTCACTCTTTCCTAACAACCCTAAACATAACCCTAACCGCAACAAGAAGCTGAACCCGAGTTAGACCCGAAAAAACACGTACGGTGCCACTTTCTGCCATCAAAAAGTGCTCTCAGCGGAAGCCTTTGGGTACACCTGAACTCCCTGGGGGAGCCTTTACGCAACCCCACACTCAACAGGACTCTGCGTCTTCACTCTTTCCTAACAACCCTAAACATAACCCTAACCGCAACAAGAAGCTGAACCCGAGTTAGACCCGAAAAAACACGTACGGTGCCACTTTCTGCCATCAAAAAGTGCTCTCAGCGGAAGCCTTTGGGTACACCTGAACTCCCTGGGGGAGCCTTTACGCAACCCCACACTCAACAGGACTCTGCGTCTTCACTCTTTCCTAACAACCCTAAACATAACCCTAACCGCAACAAGAAGCTGAACCCGAGTTAGACCCGAAAAAACACGTACGGTGCCACTTTCTGCCATCAAAAAGTGCTCTCAGCGGAAGCCTTTGGGTACACCTGAACTCCCTGGGGGAGCCTTTACGCAACCCCACACTCAACAGGACTCTGCGTCTTCACTCTTTCCTAACAACCCTAAACATAACCCTAACCGCAACAAGAAGCTGAACCCGAGTTAGACCCGAAAAAACACGTACGGTGCCACTTTCTGCCATCAAAAAGTGCTCTCAGCGGAAGCCTTTGGGTACACCTGAACTCCCTGGGGGAGCCTTTACGCAACCCCACACTCAACAGGACTCTGCGTCTTCACTCTTTCCTAACAACCCTAAACATAACCCTAACCGCAACAAGAAGCTGAACCCGAGTTAGACCCGAAAAAACACGTACGGTGCCACTTTCTGCCATCAAAAAGTGCTCTCAGCGGAAGCCTTTGGGTACACCTGAACTCCCTGGGGGAGCCTTTACGCAACCCCACACTCAACAGGACTCTGCGTCTTCACTCTTTCCTAACAACCCTAAACATAACCCTAACCGCAACAAGAAGCTGAACCCGAGTTAGACCCGAAAAAACACGTACGGTGCCACTTTCTGCCATCAAAAAGTGCTCTCAGCGGAAGCCTTTGGGTACACCTGAACTCCCTGGGGGAGCCTTTACGCAACCCCACACTCAACAGGACTCTGCGTCTTCACTCTTTCCTAACAACCCTAAACATAACCCTAACCGCAACAAGAAGCTGAACCCGAGTTAGACCCGAAAAAACACGTACGGTGCCACTTTCTGCCATCAAAAAGTGCTCTCAGCGGAAGCCTTTGGGTACACCTGAACTCCCTGGGGGAGCCTTTACGCAACCCCACACTCAACAGGACTCTGCGTCTTCACTCTTTCCTAACAACCCTAAACATAACCCTAACCGCAACAAGAAGCTGAACCCGAGTTAGACCCGAAAAAACACGTACGGTGCCACTTTCTGCCATCAAAAAGTGCTCTCAGCGGAAGCCTTTGGGTACACCTGAACTCCCTGGGGGAGCCTTTACGCAACCCCACACTCAACAGGACTCTGCGTCTTCACTCTTTCCTAACAACCCTAAACATAACCCTAACCGCAACAAGAAGCTGAACCCGAGTTAGACCCGAAAAAACACGTACGGTGCCACTTTCTGCCATCAAAAAGTGCTCTCAGCGGAAGCCTTTGGGTACACCTGAACTCCCTGGGGGAGCCTTTACGCAACCCCACACTCAACAGGACTCTGCGTCTTCACTCTTTCCTAACAACCCTAAACATAACCCTAACCGCAGAAAGAAGCTCAACCCGAGTTAGACCCGAAAAAACACGTACGGTGCCACTTTCTGCCATCAAAAAGTGCTCTCAGCGGAAGCCTTTGGGTACACCTGAACTCCCTGGGGGAGCCTTTACGCAACCCCACACTCAACAGGACTCTGCGTCTTCACTCTTTCCTAACAACCCTAAACATAACCCTAACCGCAACAAGAAGCTGAACCCGAGTTAGACCCGAAAAAACACGTACGGTGCCACTTTCTGCCATCAAAAAGTGCTCTCAGCGGAAGCCTTTGGGTACACCTGAACTCCCTGGGGGAGCCTTTACGCAACCCCACACTCAACAGGACTCTGCGTCTTCACTCTTTCCTAACAACCCTAAACATAACCCTAACCGCAACAAGAAGCTGAACCCGAGTTAGACCCGAAAAAACACGTACGGTGCCACTTTCTGCCATCAAAAAGTGCTCTCAGCGGAAGCCTTTGGGTACACCTGAACTCCCTGGGGGAGCCTTTACGCAACCCCACACTCAACAGGACTCTGCGTCTTCACTCTTTCCTAACAACCCTAAACATAACCCTAACCGCAACAAGAAGCTGAACCCGAGTTAGACCCGAAAAAACACGTACGGTGCCACTTTCTGCCATCCAAAAGTGCTCTCAGCGGAAGCCTTTGGGTACACCTGAACTCCCTGGGGGAGCCTTTACGCAACCCCACACTCAACAGGACTCTGCGTCTTCACTCTTTCCTAACAACCCTAAACATAACCCTGACCGCAACAAGAAGCTGAACCCGAGTTAGACCCGAAAAAACACGTACGGTGCCACTTTCTGCCATCCAAACGTGCTCTCAGCGGAAGCCTTTGGGTACACCTGAACTCCCTGGGGGAGCCTTTACGCAACCCCACACTCAACAGGACTCTGCGTCTTCACTCTTTCCTAGCAACCCTAAAGATAACCCTAACCGCAACAAGAAGCTGAACCCGAGTTAGACCCGAAAAAACACGTACGGTGCCACTTTCTGCCATCAAAAAGTGCTCTCAGCGGAAGCCTTTGGGTACACCTGAACTCCCTGGGGGAGCCTTTACGCAACCCCACACTCAACAGGACTCTGCGTCTTCACTCTTTCCTAACAACCCTAAACATAACCCTAACCGCAGAAAGAAGCTCAACCCGAGTTAGACCCGAAAAAACACGTACGGTGCCACTTTCTGCCATCCAAAAGTGCTCTCAGCGGAAGCCTTTGGGTACACCTGAACTCCCTGGGGGAGCCTTTACGCAACCCCACACTCAACAGGACTCTGCGTCTTCACTCTTTCCTAACAACCCTAAACATAACCCTAACCGCAACAAGAAGCTGAACCCGAGTTAGACCCGAAAAAACACGTACGGTGCCACTTTCTGCCATCCAAAAGTGCTCTCAGCGGAAGCCTTTGGGTACACCTGAACTCCCTGGGGGAGCCTTTACGCAACCCCACACTCAACAGGACTCTGCGTCTTCACTCTTTCCTAACAACCCTAAACAGAACCCTAACCGCAACAAGAAGCTGAACCCGAGTTAGACCCGAAAAAACACGTACGGTGCCACTTTCTGCCATCAAAAAGTGCTCTCAGCGGAAGCCTTTGGGTACACCTGAACTCCCTGGGGGAGCCTTTACGCAACCCCACACTCAACAGGACTCTGCGTCTTCACTCTTTCCTAACAACCCTAAACATAACCCTAACCGCAACAAGAAGCTCAACCCGAGTTAGACCCGAAAAAACACGTACGGTGCCACTTTCTGCCATCAAAAAGTGCTCTCAGCGGAAGCCTTTGGGTACACCTGAACTCCCTGGGGGAGCCTTTACGCAACCCCACACTCAACAGGACTCTGCGTCTTCACTCTTTCCTAACAACCCTAAACATAACCCTAACCGCAACAAGAAGCTGAACCCGAGTTAGACCCGAAAAAACACGTACGGTGCCACTTTCTGCCATCAAAAAGTGCTCTCAGCGGAAGCCTTTGGGTACACCTGAACTCCCTGGGGGAGCCTTTACGCAACCCCACACTCAACAGGACTCTGCGTCTTCACTCTTTCCTAACAACCCTAAACATAACCCTAACCGCAACAAGAAGCTGAACCCGAGTTAGACCCGAAAAAACACGTACGGTGCCACTTTCTGCCATCAAAAAGTGCTCTCAGCGGAAGCCTTTGGGTACACCTGAACTCCCTGGGGGAGCCTTTACGCAACCCCACACTCAACAGGACTCTGCGTCTTCACTCTTTCCTAACAACCCTAAACATAACCCTAACCGCAACAAGAAGCTCAACCCGAGTTAGACCCGAAAAAACACGTACGGTGCCACTTTCTGCCATCCAAAAGTGCTCTCAGCGGAAGCCTTTGGGTACACCTGAACTCCCTGGGGGAGCCTTTACGCAACCCCACACTCAACAGGACTCTGCGTCTTCACTCTTTCCTAACAACCCTAAACATAACCCTAACCGCAACAAGAAGCTGAACCCGAGTTAGACCCGAAAAAACACGTACGGTGCCACTTTCTGCCATCCAAACGTGCTCTCAGCGGAAGCCTTTGGGTACACCTGAACTCCCTGGGGGAGCCTTTACGCAACCCCACACTCAACAGGACTCTGCGTCTTCACTCTTTCCTAGCAACCCTAAAGATAACCCTAACCGCAACAAGAAGCTCAACCCGAGTTAGACCCGAAAAAACACGTACGGTGCCACTTTCTGCCATCAAAAAGTGCTCTCAGCGGAAGCCTTTGGGTACACCTGAACTCCCTGGGGGAGCCTTTACGCAACCCCACACTCAACAGGACTCTGCGTCTTCACTCTTTCCTAACAACCCTAAACATAACCCTAACCGCAACAAGAAGCTCAACCCGAGTTAGACCCGAAAAAACACGTACGGTGCCACTTTCTGCCATCCAAAAGTGCTCTCAGCGGAAGCCTTTGGGTACACCTGAACTCCCTGGGGGAGCCTTTACGCAACCCCACACTCAACAGGACTCTGCGTCTTCACTCTTTCCTAACAACCCTAAACATAACCCTAACCGCAACAAGAAGCTCAACCCGAGTTAGACCCGAAAAAACACGTACGGTGCCACTTTCTGCCATCAAAAAGTGCTCTCAGCGGAAGCCTTTGGGTACACCTGAACTCCCTGGGGGAGCCTTTACGCAACCCCACACTCAACAGGACTCTGCGTCTTCACTCTTTCCTAACAACCCTAAACAGAACCCTAACCGCAACAAGAAGCTGAACCCGAGTTAGACCCGAAAAAACACGTACGGTGCCACTTTCTGCCATCAAAAAGTGCTCTCAGCGGAAGCCTTTGGGTACACCTGAACTCCCTGGGGGAGCCTTTACGCAACCCCACACTCAACAGGACTCTGCGTCTTCACTCTTTCCTAACAACCCTAAACATAACCCTAACCGCAACAAGAAGCTCAACCCGAGTTAGACCCGAAAAAACACGTACGGTGCCACTTTCTGCCATCAAAAAGTGCTCTCAGCGGAAGCCTTTGGGTACACCTGAACTCCCTGGGGGAGCCTTTACGCAACCCCACACTCAACAGGACTCTGCGTCTTCACTCTTTCCTAACAACCCTAAACATAACCCTAACCGCAACAAGAAGCTCAACCCGAGTTAGACCCGAAAAAACACGTACGGTGCCACTTTCTGCCATCCAAAAGTGCTCTCAGCGGAAGCCTTTGGGTACACCTGAACTCCCTGGGGGAGCCTTTACGCAACCCCACACTCAACAGGACTCTGCGTCTTCACTCTTTCCTAGCAACCCTAAACATAACCCTAACCGCAACAAGAAGCTGAACCCGAGTTAGACCCGAAAAAACACGTACGGTGCCACTTTCTGCCATCAAAAAGTGCTCTCAGCGGAAGCCTTTGGGTACACCTGAACTCCCTGGGGGAGCCTTTACGCAACCCCACACTCAACAGGACTCTGTGTCTTCACTCTTTCCTAACAACCCTAAACATAACCCTAACCGCAACAAGAAGCTGAACCCGAGTTAGACCCGAAAAAACACGTACGGTGCCACTTTCTGCCATCAAAAAGTGCTCTCAGCGGAAGCCTTTGGGTACACCTGAACTCCCTGGGGGAGCCTTTACGCAACCCCACACTCAACAGGACTCTGCGTCTTCACTCTTTCCTAACAACCCTAAACATAACCCTAACCGCAACAAGAAGCTGAACCTGAGTTAGACCCGAAAAAACACGTACGGTGCCACTTTCTGCCATCAAAAAGTGCTCTCAGCGGAAGCCTTTGGGTACACCTGAACTCCCTGGGGGAGCCTTTACGCAACCCCACACTCAACAGGACTCTGCGTCTTCACTCTTTCCTAACAACCCTAAACATAACCCTAACCGCAACAAGAAGCTGAACCCGAGTTAGACCCGAAAAAACACGTACGGTGCCACTTTCTGCCATCAAAAAGTGCTCTCAGCGGAAGCCTTTGGGTACACCTGAACTCCCTGGGGGAGCCTTTACGCAACCCCACACTCAACAGGACTCTGCGTCTTCACTCTTTCCTAACAACCCTAAACATAACCCTAACCGCAACAAGAAGCTGAACCCGAGTTAGACCCGAAAAAACACGTACGGTGCCACTTTCTGCCATCAAAAAGTGCTCTCAGCGGAAGCCTTTGGGTACACCTGAACTCCCTGGGGGAGCCTTTATGCAACCCCACACTCAACAGGACTCTGCGTCTTCACTCTTTCCTAACAACCCTAAACATAACCCTAACCGCAACAAGAAGCTGAACCCGAGTTAGACCCGAAAAAACACGTACGGTGCCACTTTCTGCCATCAAAAAGTGCTCTCAGCGGAAGCCTTTGGGTACACCTGAACTCCCTGGGGGAGCCTTTACGCAACCCCACACTCAACAGGACTCTGCGTCTTCACTCTTTCCTAACAACCCTAAACATAACCCTAACCGCAACAAGAAGCTGAACCCGAGTTAGACCCGAAAAAAGACGTACGGTGCCACTTTCTGCCATCCAAAAGTGCTCTCAGCGGAAGCCTTTGGGTACACCTGAACTCCCTGGGGGAGCCTTTACGCAACCCCACACTCAACAGGACTCTGCGTCTTCACTCTTTCCTAACAACCCTAAACATAACCCTAACCGCAACAAGAAGCTGAACCCGAGTTAGACCCGAAAAAACACGTACGGTGCCACTTTCTGCCATCAAAAAGTGCTCTCAGCGGAAGCCTTTGGGTACACCTGAACTCCCTGGGGGAGCCTTTACGCAACCCCACACTCAACAGGACTCTGCGTCTTCACTCTTTCCTAACAACCCTAAACATAACCCTAACCGCAACAAGAAGCTGAACCCGAGTTAGACCCGAAAAAACACGTACGGTGCCACTTTCTGCCATCAAAAAGTGCTCTCAGCGGAAGCCTTTGGGTACACCTGAACTCCCTGGGGGAGCCTTTACGCAACCCCACACTCAACAGGACTCTGCGTCTTCACTCTTTCCTAACAACCCTAAACATAACCCTAACCGCAACAAGAAGCTCAACCCGAGTTAGACCCGAAAAAACACGTACGGTGCCACTTTCTGCCATCAAAAAGTGCTCTCAGCGGAAGCCTTTGGGTACACCTGAACTCCCTGGAGGAGCCTTTACGCAACCCCACACTCAACAGGACTCTGCGTCTTCACTCTTTCCTAACAACCCTAAACATAACCCTAACCGCAACAAGAAGCTGAACCCGAGTTAGACCCGAAAAAACACGTACGGTGCCACTTTCTGCCGTCAAAAAGTGCTCTCAGCGGAAGCCTTTGGGTACACCTGAACTCCCTGGGGGAGCCTTTACGCAACCCCACACTCAACAGGACTCTGCGTCTTCACTCTTTCCTAACAACCCTAAACATAACCCTAACCGCAACAAGAAGCTGAACCCGAGTTAGACCCGAAAAAACACGTACGGTGCCACTTTCTGCCGTCCAAAAGTGCTCTCAGCGGAAGCCTTTGGGTACACCTGAACTCCCTGGGGGAGCCTTTACGCAACCCCACACTCAACAGGACTCTGCGTCTTCACTCTTTCCTAACAACCCTAAACATAACCCTAACCGCAACAAGAAGCTGAACCCGAGTTAGACCCGAAAAAACACGTACGGTGCCACTTTCTGCCATCAAAAAGTGCTCTCAGCGGAAGCCTTTG